>NC_056727.1:825603587-825738587 GCF_019279795.1 Protopterus annectens | reverse complement strand
GTTATCTAAGATTGCATCATTCTTTGTCACCTCTGCCTTCAGTTCCCAGGCTAACAGAAACTTAAAATTTAGCACCTCTTTGTCAAAAATACTTATCTCTCAGAAGTTTGCCTGGAACTGGAAGTCGTAAAACAGTTAAACACTTTTACCTTTGAAACCTGTAATTATTTCTGTTTCCAGACAATAGAAAGAATTTCTAGCTGCAGACATTCTATCAACTAGCTGAGATAAACCCCATCGTAAACAAATCACTTATTTTCTTAGAATTTGCAAGTTAACTCTGTTCTTTTCCAGTAGGGTACACTGTGGTTACATTCTTGAAGCTCAGAACATAACATACAGTTTAACACACATTTCTGAACCAGCAGTTTAATAACATAACATATAGTTCTCTTACATTTGTAAGACAAGCCTATGGATCATATTAATATTCACAAATGACATAGAATTCTAGCTAGCTGGGCTGTCAGTCTCACACCTTGACATATAATTGTATATGGTTTACACTGAAAACCTTGAAACTGCATTGGTCGACCGGTATGTGGTCATCTTGCAGTTTTCAAGTTGGCGGAATGTCGAACTCAAATGAATTGACTACACTATAGTGAACGGGTAGTGTAAGTCGAGCATTTTGGTTCAACATTTGCAGGGGGATCGCAGTTCAGTGAGAAACTGGGAATTAACCCATTTACTCACTATAGTGCGATGTCGGAGTTGGTATATTTAATGTGCAGGGGGTGTAAGGGTGCTGGGGCGAGTAGCCTCCCCTTCAAAATAGTAAAACTAACATACCGTTGACTGTATAGTTTAATGGTACGTTAATGTGCATAGCAGGAGGTGAGTAATGTCACCTCCTGCTATGTCAAATGCATCGAACCATTACTGTCGATGAATTCATTTTAACTTTGGTTTACTTTTCGGCATTCCAAATTCCACATTTCAGGTTGACATTCTAAACGGTCATCCGAGGCAGATTCGAAATGCCAGTAGTAAATCTTGTATATACTTCTGTCTCAGTTAAGAATGAATGGTCAAAAGAGCTTAGAAAAAAGCAAATAATCTAAAATCTAAAATACTCAAAACACTGAAAACAAGCAATAAAATGAAAAACTGTGTTTTATCGGGGGAAGAGCATAGCTGGCCTTAGGCATAGGCCAACTAGGCAGCCACCTAAGGTGCCAGTCTAGCAGGGGTACCTTTCCAGTAATCTGGATGGTGTAGGTAGACCAGGATGGGGTCATCAGGTGGTGTTGGGAGTGTGTGCTGTAGAGACCTTTTGCCTAGGGCACCAGTTGACCAAAGGCCATCCCTGTGGAAGACCCATTTGCACCACCACACCACTTGCTAATTATACATACCAACTCCAAGATCGCACTACAGTGGGGAAAGAGCAAATACCCAGACCCTGCTTTATTATGATCTTACATAAGGAGCTGCTGGGTAGGCAGAAAAAGTTGGAAACAGCTCTGATGAGCATTTGCTAATAGCAATTTTACACACACCCACACACACACACACACACACACACACACACACACACACACACACACGCGCACATATATGTGTGTGTGTGTGTGTGTGTGTGTGTGTGTGTGTGTGTGTGTGTGTGTGTGCATGTGCATGTGTGTGTACATAAATATATACAAACCAAACAATCCACCCATGTATACAGTACTGTGCTGCATGAAAAATAAAAGAAACACAATCATTAGTCATGTAAACTATGCACCTCATTTAATGAATCTTACAAAAATGAACAAACCAGTTTCTCTTACTATGTAAACTTCTTCAGTGTATAATTACAAAACATCAGTTCTTTTATTTAAACAGAATTCAAATAGTCATATTATCTGTATCAACCAATCCAAATAACTTTGTAGTTCATACCCAAGGTTTACATGAACTATGTCATATATAAACATCATTTATGAATGGTCATTTAGCCATGGTTTAAAATCAGTGGTGGCTCGTGCTATTGGACTGCAGGACTGCAGCACCCCCCAGCTGTAAAATAGAATAAAAAACAAAATAAAAAGTAATTAACAAGTCCCAGAACTCCATGCATGCCTGCTCAGAACTGCAGGCTAGATTAAGCACATTTGTGGGTACTTTGAATGCATTCACAGGCACTGGGACTTGGAAACAGGGCAAAATGGAGCAGTTATGTATTGCAGCAGAATTTGAAACAGACTTCAAATAGGACAAAGGTGGGGGTGTGTGCATTAGGACAGAGATTAGGCAGGATTTCAAACAGAACTTTTGCTGTGTGTACATTAGGACAGAGGTTAGGTAAGATTTCAGAGTGTGTGTGTGTGTGTGTGTGTGTGTGTGTGTGTGTGTGTGTGTGTGTGTAATGCCCCAGTTAACTATAACTGGTGGCTAGAGAATAGGCTTAAGCCCTGTACCTTGGGTGCAGGTAGCAAGAGCCTGAATTCCCTACCCACCTCCATTTGTAGATTTTTGCCTCATATTTTTGTTCTGTTCCTCATAAAATCTGTGTTGTTTCTGGATTTTGAATTTACTAAAAATGACAGACATTTGAATTTCAGACTTCATATTTTTCAGAAAGTAGATGATAACACAAAACCTTTTACTCTAGCAATTTCTAAATTTATAAGATCAATATTTGGTCCTGTGTTCAAGACTTTGCAGTGAAATGCATGGCAGTAGCACAGCATTTTATTCTAGCAACTTTCCAAGATTATATAAGCAATGTTTAAAATGTGTCCGTTTTTTTGGGCTTTTGTCCCCCCCCCCAATAAATTTTAGCTTTTTCCAGATTTATTGTGCTCATATGCTGCAAAGTTGAGAGATACAGTTGAGTGATGAGTGGATTTTACAAGGAGCTAAGAGCTTTAGAGGAAGAGAAGTTTAGTCCTGCTTATGCTGAATCTGCTTGTGTTGTTAATAGCACAACAGGTAGTGTACTTGCTTTTGATGCAGAAGGATGTGGGTTCTACTCCCACAGTATGTAGATGCATTGCTGATACTGTACTGTGTTGTACTTTTAAAGGGGGTATGCTGCAGTACTGAGAATGTCCTCTTTGGCGGAGATACTTAGTAACTATGAACCTGTTATCAGTTTGCCATCCATTCCCTATTGCAATATTACTAGCTTATCATTTTTTAATGTAACATAGGCAATTTATTCCTCAAGGGCAACAAGCACTTTATTTGTAGATGAAACAATGAAATATAAAGTTATTTGCTAGCAGCAATCTCTTCATTAGTTACAGATATCTTCAATGTGGAATTATTTAGATGACTTTTATTTCTGCAGAGATTGTACATATTACTGATACTGGTGGATTGTAGAAGTCTGAGTAGACTTTTATGATGGAAATGTTCTGAATTGGGCAGTTTTGTTATTATTGGTGCATTTTTTTTGTTTCATTGTTTACTGGAAAAAATGTTCAAAACAATAAATTTAAAATGCCCTCTAACAACTGTACTGTATTATACAAGGAATATAATTTAATACAATCAGGAAGGTGTATCAAAGAACACATGTATGTTTCGTGTGCAAGGGGTCTATGATTTGAAAACAGCCCAAAGTTAATCTTTATCTGCCACTGGCCAGATGTATTTTCTTTGAATGTGGGTTTCAATGCTGTTTCAATGAATGTGAGTTTCAAGGGCAGCGAAGTTTTAATGCTAAGTCTATTTTCATTGTGAGACAGCAGTGCTTTGTTTAGCAGATGTCTATTAGTGTTTGTGCTGTAAAATGTAAAATAAAACTTTTAAATAAAATCCAAATCATTGTAGAAGTAAAGCAGTATGCACATTATAGGGTTTATGGTAAATGGGGTGAAATAGCCAAGTAATGGGACATTGGAATGGGGGGAGGACCCATTTGACCATGATTTTGTGAGGGGGGAAGGGCAGCACATTCAAAGACAGCCCTGGCTGAACTATACTGCTCAATTGTCCAGATTTTCACAGAATGAATAGATTTTTGCTTCTTATTTTTGGTTTGTTCCTCATAAAAGTTGTGGTTTTCTGGCAAATCATTTAGGCATGAAGTCACTAAATAATGACAGACATTGAGTTTCAGACTTCATACCCTTCAGAAAAATGCATGCTAAAGCAAGACCTCTTATTCTGTCAACTGTCTAAGTTTATACAAGAGCAATTTTTAGTACTGTCAGTATGTTCCCCAATATATTTGGCCTTGTCCAGATTTCCTGTGTTAAGAGGTTGAAAAGTACGCGCAAATACATTTGCTTTATATAATTTGGTATATCCAAACCTCTCAACTGTCTCTGACTTTGGCTCAAAATGTTGCTCTCTCCCTAATAATCCCTCCACAAAATGGCAATTTTGGAAGAAAATGTGGATTAATCAATAACTCTGATTATTACAATTGTTTATTAATTGTAATAATCAGAGTTATTGATTACTTTTATTTCAGAAATGCATGTAGATTCTCTTATTTTGTCAGCTGCTTAACTTAACAGTACTAATATTAAAAAAGTGTCCCTTCTTTGATAGGTTCCCAGCTGTATTGTGTGGCTATTTTATATTTTTGCATCACATTTTTGGTCCATTTTTCATAAAATTGCATTTTTCTGGCAAATTAGTGGCAAATCATTAAAGATTGAAGTTAGAAAATAATGACAGACATTTGAGTTTCAGATTTCATACCCTTCAGGAAATTCATACTAATGCAAGACCTACAATTCTATTATCTTTCTAAGTTTATAAGAGCAATATTTAAAATTGTCCTTAATTTTGGCCTTTGACCCACTTCTGTTTATGACTTTGTCCAGATTTCTTGCTGTGAGGGTTGAGAGGTATGAAAAATGTGTCAGGGCCATCACCGTCAGCCAGAGACATTTCAAATTGTGACATACTTGTTTCACCCGACTCTCCCATGTAGTAAATCTGGATGTGTCCAAGCAAGGCAAGGAGCAGTTATGCAGTGTGTGTGCAGAGTATCCCCCCCATCCAAGGTAGACACAAGTACTACAGTGGCTTTTCATCTGTCTTTGATTTTGCAGAATGTTCTGGTTTTCTGTCATATTTTTATATTGTTGATTTATGCTTCTTATTCAGAAAATGCATATTGTTGCAGTGTCTGTTGCTCTGTGTTTAAGTAGCAATGCTTTAATGACCATGAGGTAAGCTTGTCTGAGATTGTAAGGTGCAAGTAAGCTTTAATAAGCATACTGTTAAAGAATTACCAACATTGAAAGCCATTTTGTTGTTGCCATGCAGAGAATATTTACATAACTAGATAACGTATAAGCCTTAGCTATTGAAATGCACATGGCAGTATTTGTAATTAAGGACAGGATTACAGTATTTTCAGAAGCACATTGCATTTGTTGGAGACTCGCAATCATCTTTTCAGGCTTTACCTGTAAACTAAACAGAATGCCAGTCTATCATGTGTGGTTCATAACCTGTGCAGTAATCCTTTAAGCAATTTCTCTTGAGCTTGTTTCTTATTTGCTGTTCATTTTTTACTTTGATCATGTTTTCCCCACAAAACAAGTAGATAGTTGTTGTCAAGCAGCAGGTCTTTTTTGGATAAGAAACATTTTTACAAGTGGGGATATCACAGCGATTGCTACTTTCAGCAAGTTACTTGGTACTATTATAAAGCTGAATATAAATTATAATTAGAACTACAGTGCAAGAAGAAGTGGTTTGAGTTGAGTGCTGCTTGTTTTTTTATACTTGATTTTTACTGGCATTCCAGTAATGTATTTAAAAAGTAATTTATTTTTTCATGCCTCACAACCTTTTTGTTTCCATCTAGATATTAGGTAAGCTGTCATGTAGCCAATGCATTGAAATATGTTTTTCTTCTACACTTCATTTTGTCATGATTGGACTCTCATAATGACGGTTTGGCACCCAGGGCAAAGCATTTAATTAAAGTCCCAGTTTTTGTGGTTTTGAGCCTAGCTCTGCCCCTTTCTAGTTGGTCACACCCCTTCCCATTGGCCCCACCCATTCAACTGTCTCCTGCAGCCCCCCTTTGATTTGAAGTCACCAGCCACCACTGGTTTAAATATAGTACTAGTTTTAATTATCCTGCTTTTTTCTTTTTTGTCAATTATATTGTACAGTCTATCAGTGTTTAACTTTCCCTGGTCATGCTGTCTGTTCCAGTAAAAACAAACATCTCACCTAAATGTTCTTTTAAATGTTTGAATAGTGCTCTCAGTTCCATCTTGCACCTTATATCAGTTCAGTGCAAACTTATTCAATATTTAAATTCCCTGGCAGTTTGTCCCGTATAAAAATAGCCACCGCTACACACAGCTGCATATATTACCCACTCAGTGTTGCAGGAAATGGGGTGCTTTATCTTAAAAACAGTTTTACAGTTATTGGTAATAAATCCAGTGCATTTAAAAACATGTTTGCATTGAACACAATTTCCACAGGGAAAACATCTAATGTGGCCCTCTCTTGAGATCTTCTTAGTTGCCCCCCCCCTTTTTTTTTTTTACTTTCAGGTGCTTTATCTTAAAGAAATAGTAAATTTAAAAAGTGCAGAGAGAGGGCTACCACATCCAATGAGGTGTCAGACCAAGAGATATACCATCAGATGCCACTCAGGTTGCTCCTGCAACTCACTGCAGATAGTGGTTACCAGGACTTCTCTGTTATGATAGGCCTTTATCATGATAACATGGTACAGTTTGTGCTTCTGTCTCCTTCCACACAATACCATATAGTTAATATCATTCATCTTTTCCACAGTGGTGGCAAGGCCCTAGCTGGCTGCCTGCAGCTTGTTGTTTCTGTTAGGAATAAGCAACATGAGCTGCTGCCCACCAGAATACTCTTATCATAGCAGACATTTTGCGGTTGCTGTGCTTGTGCCGGGTGGTCTTTGGCCATCCTACTTAGTTCCCTAAGCCTCATCCTTGTGGTTTAGGACATACTCCACACCAGTCTCATTGTGGAACTCATGTTCTCACTCCCACTCACAATAAATTAAATCCAGGGGATTCCCTCACCCTGCGGCCATACACCAGTTTAAAGGGGAAAAATATTGTGGACTCCTAACATTCCTTCTTGTATGCAAAGAGAAGTTGGGGCAAATACTTGACCCACTTCTTGCTGATTTGGTCTGCTAATGCGTTCAGTGCAAAATTCAACCTCTCCATTGCACCATAGGTCTGTGGATAGTAGGGTGTATTATTTACATGCTTTACCCCAACAGCATATCCACAAACAGGCCAGCAAGTCTGACATGAAGTTGGCATCTCTGTCTGTCAGTATTTCTCTAGGAAACCCTACCCTGCTTAAAATGTCGAGCAGAGCAGTGGCCAGCTACTTTCCAATGTAAGACAGAGATACCACCTCTGGGTATCAAGTGGGATAATTCACCACCACCACCAGGATATATTTACCTGTGGAGCTTGGGGTATTAAGAGGTCTCACAATATCTGCCGATATCTTTGGAAAATTTACAGGCAAAACCATCAAAGCAGCCTTGGCTTTGTCTCGTCCCTTGCTAACCCTTTTAGCTGTACTCACAGGTCTTGCATTAGTCTGTCGCATGCCCTCACCCTGTGATCATACAGCAGTTCAAACAACAACAATTACACCAGTTCACCCAACCATACAGCAGTTCGCCCAACAGCAATTCTACACAAGCCTTTGTTTAATGTATTATATACCAATATGCCTGCAAAAGGAATATTGTGGGCCATGACAAGAAGCACCTACTGGCAGGCCTCAGGCACCACCAGTTGCTGTACTGCTTCTCAAGTAGCCTAACTTTTGGGGTCCATTCCTCTACAACAAACCCTTATGCCAGAATATGGACTCCCTTTTTCTTAAGTATCAGGAGTCTCCCTAGCTGCCTTCCTGAAGTCTTGTAAAGTAGGACTTGTGAGCTAATTCTTCCTCACCTTCTTCTTGGTGACCCTTCCCAGCTTCCCTTCCAAACAATGTCTGATATCTTCTACTAGTGATGCTTAAAATTCTTTCTGACCACTGTCATCTGCTTTTCCCTTGAAGTAACCCTTTCCAAGGAAATCCCAGTATCTTTACCCTACTGTGGGTCAGTTCCTACCTCATTGGTACTGACTAGTTACCCCTCTGAAGAAGCCACATCACCAGCTCTGGTTGAAGATGGAGGCCCCATCTGGATTCCCCCTTACTACCTTTCCCACATGTTTTGCTCCATGCCCAGCTGCATCTAACTTCATGTACACAAGGTGCTACATTGTCAGAGTCATTCCCTTATAGGTCATCTGCAAGAATATCCTCAGACACAGCCACCTCTTTGTTCTCTTGCTTCTTTCCAGTCTAGACAAACACTCTGGCCAAAGGTACCTAAAAAGGTGTCTCTTCCAAAGCCCTAACTGATGTGGACTCCTCAAGCAAATATTACCCATTTTTGACTACTACATACATAAAATATGTTAATGTCTGAGGCCATGTTCTTCTTTGCACTATCTTCCTTCCTTCCACCAATGCAGGATACACAGTTTTGTGGTAATTTGATATTGATGTGACCTCTAGACAATTCATCACTGCCGTAGTGCTCAGCATACTTTCTGCTTCCTAAGACCTTTTTTCACAATCCTTCCATAGTAAATAGAGAGTCTGTGCATGCCTTCTTTAGCGATATTTACATCACTAACATTGACACCTGCATGAACTCAAGAAATGCTGGCTTTCCCTGTTACCTTTGGCTCTCCTGATTCATTTCTATTTCTGGGTACCTCTTCCTATGCACTTACAACCTGCTAACTAGCAATAGCCCCCCCCCCCCACACACATTTTCCTCAGCAGTGTTACACTGCCAGTCTACCAAAAAAATCCTAATGCCCTCAGAGTAATTTTTGCTTTTTCTCTCACCAAAAGATTTGCAAGCATTTCAAATATGGTGATCTTGTATTTATCTGTTCACCCATCTGTGAAAATAAGTGCTGATTTCTGCAACATATTCACTGACACTGTCATCTGCCTTTCTTCTGTGCTGTCTAAATTTTTTGTACATGTCAGGATTCAGTTTAAAACATGCAAATAAGCATTCTTTAACACTGGCATAATTTTTAAACAATCAGTGTCACTATGTTTAGAAACTGCAAACATTGCTATACCCATGAGTAAAAAGGTTAAGATCTTCAACCACTGCCCTTGGTCAGCTTGACATCGATTACAACTCCCTTTACATGCCCATGTAAAACTATCAAAATCATGCCTCTCTTTATACTGTGGTAATAGTTTTGTACCGACATGGGCCTCTGTGGTTTGGCTTTGCCCCTCCCCATGACTCACATATCTCTGGAAAAGGATTAACATCTCCTTTTCTCATTGGTGCTCCTTTTGTTTTCTGCTTCTAGTCTCTACATTTTCTCAGCTGCAATGAGTTCCAGGCATCTTGACTCCAGTGCTGTTCCCTGCAGTTCCATTTGGGTTTTGAGGCCCCCTTGGGAAGGAACAGAGTATTGTACATGCAGCAGTCCCACAGCATCCTCCAGGCTGTCTCACAATTTATTGGGCTGCATTCCAGTTGAGCACAGGGCTGCTAACATTTTCTCATTGGACATGCTGGTACGAGCAATTCCTTTGGCTTTACATTTCATAGTCAGGTGTGGCACTAAAGTCTTAGTATAAACTTCAGTTTAGGTCCTCTTCTGTCTGTTCCTACCCTAATCTGTCTAACAAATTAAAATAACAGCTGTGCAAAACTAAACCGCTGTATATATACCTTGGGACTGAGAGAGTATGCATACACCTTTAGTGACAAAGTTGCTAAGACTAAGTAAGTTCAATTCCAGTATCCTCACTACTTGCCATCAAACATGATAGATGACCCACTGCTACCAATCTGTTGTAACTGGTCTGGCACTTATGGATATTTGAATCTCACTACTGCCACCCAGTGAATCATTGAAGTATATGTGGAACAGGGGCTACAATGATTGGATCCACTCTACTACCTTAAATGGGTCTGATGGCTACCAGAGAGATACTCTTTTGAGTCATGCCATTAGTACACAACAAGTTAAAGTAAAAAAAAAAGAAAGAAAAGAAAAGTGCATGTAAATATGACTCAGTAACCAGTTCATCAAATGCAACATGTCCCCAAGAGCATAAATGGAATATACACATTGCTGCCCCAGGTATGGGTTTTTCAACATCTGCCCAGAATAGGACTATACACTGACCACTTACAGAGAGGGATCTTTTGCCTAACATACCAGGGTCCTTCTCTCCACTCTCTCTATGAACCAGTGTCCATTATCCCCCAGTAGCCATATTTCAAAGAAATTATTATTTACATACACACACACATATACGCACACACACGCACACACACACACACACACACACACACACACACACACACACACACACACACACACACACACACACACACACACACACACACACACACACACACACACTTGCTTGTGTGTACACACATAATGTCCAGGTAAGGCTGGTAGAATTCTCCAACTCTCTATGCCACTCTAGAATATTTGGCTGGAGACCCTTACAACAATTATCTTATCACTCTTCACTTAGTGAAATATAAAGTCTAAGAACAATATCTCACTGTCAATGTGTTCAAATGATATAGCTTCCAGAGGCAGATGCCATAGTATCCAAACCTATAGTGCTAAATTATACCCTTTCCTCAAACAATAAATAATAATGTATAATTAAATACCTAGCCTAAAGATCATAGAAGTGAGTAAATAAAAACTTTTCTTAACAATAAAAAGTCAGGTCAGTGCTGATACACGTTAAATATGTAGAGGTCAAAGCAATGCATAAGAAGTGCAAAACTAATAATCAGTTGAATAGATAGAATATTTAGAGAAAAATCTAAGCTACACCTGAATAAATCTAGCTGACTCTAACTGTAAGAAATCATGTCCTCACCTGTTTTAAGTTAGCAATAATAGTAATCATGCACATGCAGATTTCACAGCAATTTACTTCAGTGTGGTTACCTCAGTCATCCAAGCAAGAATGATTCATTAATTTCAACTTCAGATATATATTTTAGCTCATCATTTCTTTCCCACAGAAAACGGGTTTTCCACATCTAGGTTTCTGTATGCAATATAACAGTTTCCCATTGCAATAGCAGTGACTGTTTTCTTAGCTACAGGCAGCTGCCTGGTTTGAAGAACACTTTAATTACTTTGTTATGTTCTTTGATTTCCTGTTTCAGGAGAACAAGAAACTACATTTTACACTTCAGATACAAATTCCATGCACTTTATGAACTGCTAGCTTCCTCAGATGGGTGATAGACTCAGCTCAAACAAACTTCACATCCTGTGTCTAGTTACTGCGTGTTTTGTGTTCAGCTGAAGAGAATTACAGCTTTTGCTGCACTTATTGCATATTTTCTTTTCTACATTATGTAAAAGACCAAATGCAAATACAATTCTCCTTTCACTGTTAAGACATTTTATAAATGCAATTCCAAAGTGTAAATTCTGTTACCTATTATACAAAGCTTAAATTTAGCTTGTAAAGATGCAAGCAGTCTGAAATAGAAGAAAAATGATTGTATTTTGATTATTTTTCTCTGTTCTGGCACTGCACCCCTAAGAAGTTCTATTTTTGTATGTTGAACCCTTTATGTAATTGCTTTCGATTTAGAAGATGGAATCTATAGTTAATATCAAAATCTGCTTATTACATGGATCCAGATAAAGGATTACACACATACCACACATTTTTTTTCAGTTCGTGTGGCATGAACTTGAAGACACCTAAAATCTTTCAAAACCATTATCTTCTTCCAAAGAGTAAAAAAGAAGACAATGCATTGTTGCATGATTGTAACTTTTTATACTTATCATTAAGTCTCACCATGTTGATGACTGGCCAGTATACACACAGATCCAACCATCAACTTCCCCCCAGTACTCCCATTCTATGTCAGTATACCTACCTCTCATAATCTGCCCTGGACATACTCCTCCTGGGTTGGGGCCAAAGACGAACCGTAGGGCATCCCAGGACCTCACATCAACGTTGCTGCTGATGCTGTGAGGGTTGTAATGACCCTCCCTCCCACCCTCACTCCTTCCCTACATTTGTATATGTACAAGGGCTATGCCCTCCAACAGGAAACATCTAGATGATTGCCTTAACCCCCTCCATGGGATGGGGTCTCCCATCCCTCCAAGCCAGCACTCTCAGATGCCCAAAGAAGTAATGAAACCCAGGTCACCTGAGGTGTAGTTAGGCCTTTATCCCTCTACGCTAAAGTGTTTACAAGTCTCATCATACCATTGACTGCTTTTTAAGCAATATTAAATTATGGGAGTTTGAAATGATTTTAAATACAGCAGTGAAATTAAACACCAAACATGAAACCTAAGGAGTTAAATGTTGCCACAGTGATTAAATATGCCATCATTATATACTGCTACTATAGAATTTTATTGCTTCATTCTTCGTTATTTTCTTTAATAAAATGTAGTCTAATGAACTTTGGATCTTTCTGACATATGAACTGCTCTGGCTTCGTAACAGAGAATCGTTGACAAAGCTAAACACAATGAGTGACAAAAGCCCAAACTCTGGGGGACTGTTAAGATATTCCTACCAGATACTTAGGAAGTTGACAAGATAATCTGTATCAATGTGTATTTTTTGAAGAGAAAATGTCTGCTGAACAAAAGGTTTTCATTATTTGTTGACCGCTGTTTTTATACTTATGACAAAAAAAATTACAAGATTTGAAACTGGCAGAGCAAAATCTGAGGCAAAATTAGTGATATCCAATAGTACCGGAACAGGTATAGTTTTTTTTTATTTAATTTGGCTGCAAACTTATTTCCTTTATTTATTTATTACTTACATATTTGTTGACTTGGAATGTCTAGCTGGGTTGTTGCATTTTCTCCACAGTCTCAGAAAGTATTCTTCAGCACAAGCCATTTGCAATATAAATTTATGTTAAAAATACTGAATATAAAAATAAGTTTAATAAAGAATTAAGTTAATGTAATATCAATAGAAAATGATATAAAGGGCAGAAAAACACATTCATAATTAATGGTACATAAACTATACAAAATGAACAACTGTGGTAAAGTAGATTATACATGGCAGTTATTCAACATAGACAAGCTCAAATGCAGCAAAACATGATCCAGGCAAAAGCAGCAAGACATGATGCAGGCACTGAACAGCTAAGGTAAACAACAGAGTACTAAAATTAGGCCCGATCCAGACTGCAGTATAAATGTTTATGATATATGCCAGTATATCAAAAGCAGACAGAATAAAGATTATTGCAAAAAATATAGAAGCAGTGATGCAAAATATGATGATATAATAGCTTGACAATGTTTGTACAAGTGGCAGTTTACTAAGGTAAAAATTATTCAAATCATAATGATATTATATATATATATATATATATATATATATATATATATATAAGATACCTGAGTATACCAGTGCATAAAAAGTCCATGAATGTAGACAAAAAATATACACAATGCATGTAAAGCTTAGAAATGATATAAGACATAATTGAGGGAACAATACAGGGTTGATTGTGGCCAGAATTCAGAAAACTTTGCCACATCATGAATTCATATGATAATTCATTACGTACAGGGTGTGTACAATTCAGAGACGTGCACACCACTATCAGCACCTGAGAAATAACATAGCTGGGCATGATGTATGCCAATGGCCATATAATGACATGGTAATGAGGAATATTATTAAAATTAACATCCTGGTATATGCAAAGGATGCAAATCATGATGGAGTAGTGATTCAGAAATGTATAAATAGCCCACCTCTGAGCTGTGTACACCACAGAATAGACTTTAACGGATTCCTAGAGTTCTTAATGCAGGAATTGTGAAACATGTAGTGGCTGTAGCTGTATTAGTTAATGTATGTTTCCATCATACTGTAATTCCAGCCAAGAGACACAGCAATGCATGTCATTAGCCCTACAGGCATTGTGTCATTTCATCTCAGTTAATATATCATGCACTCCATGACATCGACATTGTAGATTGCTATCAAGTAGACAGGGACACCATGCAGGACTTAGGTGATGTGTATCAGTCTCATCTGCAACCACATATGAGTCATGGACCACCTAACACGTGGACACTAAGGTATGTGTGGCTTTATGTATACTACCTACAGGGACATTCCAGTGATCTACTGGAGACACAGTGGGGGTTTGTCAGGCATCTGCCTTGAGAATCCTCCATCACTTCCTTGATGTCATGTTACAACATGTGGGGGAGCATATGTGATTTCCACATACCACCGATGATATACCCAATACTAAGGAGGTCATTTATGATATCACCTGCTTCTCTGAGGTTCTGGGAGCCACAGACTACAGCAACATTGAAATAAAGGCCCCACCTGGAGAACTGGGATGGAAGTATTCAAACAATAAAGGGTATCACTCCACTGACTGCCAACTGGTCATTAATGCACATTGTATCATCAATAATATGAGTGTGCAGGCCACCAACATAGTTTCAGCAACTTCCAAATATGACACACGTGACCTATATCAACATTGTTCAATGGGTGAGTTCTCTCAGGGACATCTTACTAGTGATGCTGGATATGCACTGGAACCCTGCCTGATGATACCTGTCAGACAATGATAAAATGAAGCAGAACAGGGGTACAATTCTACACATGCAGATACCAGGAACAGACACATTGTAGATGATGCACCGTGTATCCTGTACAGGAGGAGAAAGCTTGAACAAGGCAGGGAGCACCAGAGTGAGTATACCTGTCAGTTGTCATGGCAGTAGTCAGGGTAGGCATGGGTTTCACCAAGTTTGCCACATTATCAAATGTCCAGGGTAGCAGTTTATTTATTGATGCATATGACTCCCAGCACTGCCATAGACTGTATATAAATTGTTACCATGCAATCAGGTTCTGTGTTGTGCATTGTCCATTGTTTAGGATCTACCCTATAATGTTAAGGAGTTTAAGATGCTAAGGTGATAGTTTACTGCAAGAGCAGCAGGTATGTTAGGAAATATTTCTTGTCCTATTACTTTAGGCCATTTGCAATTTTACCTGTTATTTGGAAAAACACAACTGCCCATATAGGGAGTGTTCAACATAAAGGGAGATAGGTGTTACACCTTGCTGTATACAATATTGGAACTTAGGTTGCATGTTTAGTATGGAATGGCAGCACTATAGGGTTAATTGTATATAATATATGCTGGTGTTTGCATGATTCCATAGACTTATACACGTAGCTGAACATGTCAGGGTACTGCTGTCTTACTGTTTTGCTGCCAGAGGGCTAAGGTCCCTCCTTCATAGCCTCTACTTTGAGAACAGTATGGTTTGGGATTTGTATTTCTGCAGTTACTACGAGGTGCTACAGTTACCTGACAAGGTAGATCAGCACTGTCTCCATGTCACTGGTACAGTTTTCACACATACTATATTAAAGTGCCTGGACTGATGACATTAATGAATGTTTACCTACAACCTTCAGTAGGATTGTGCAGGTAACACAGCAGCTTCATGATGATGGCTTTGGGTTCTGTTCACAAAACTTCCTCATTTCTCCTGCCATTGTGTACAATTTCCAGTGGTAGTTTCATTGGTCCTTCAGAGTGCAAACAAAGTGATGCATGTTGTTTCTTTCATTTTGCAAGTGTGTGACATACACCATTTGTGTGTGTGTTTCATAGCAGGTGTTTATTATACTGCTAACATACCTCAATATGTAAATGTACTGCCTGTTAGTTTGTATAGGTTCATAGGTTCATAGGTTGGTACTGGGCTATCTGCCCGAAGGCATAAATTAGCCTAGCCACGTTGTGCGGTATTCACCGCCCCTTTAGTAGTTCCCTAGACCCTTGTACTAGCAGCTCGTACCCTTGGCCCCTATCTAGTAGTGATGTTGGTGTGATCCCTGGTGTGAACTTTCTGTTACCCATCCACTCATCAAGGTTCCTCTTGAAGAGTGATAGTGAGGGGCTCTGTCTTATGTAGATCGGGACCCTGTTCCATAGTAAGGGAAGTCTCTGCGAAGGGAATCTATCCCTCCAGCATGTTCTATTCATTGTTGTGTTGAGGTTTATATCCCTAGAGCGTGTAGCTCGAGTAGATTTGGTTTTGCTAAGATGGAGCACGTTCAACAATTCTGGGCTGGACATGGCTCTGTACGTTAGACAGAGATTGCCTCTGAGAAAGCGGTATGCAACAGAGAACAGTCTTAGCTTTTTCAATCGTGCTGCATAGGGCAACTGTTTGAGGCCAGTCATCCTCTTGGTTAGGTACCTCTGTGGTCTTTCCAGCTGCTGGAGATGTCTAGCCAGGTACATTCCAATTGGTGCATTGTACTCAATAATGGGTCTGATGATGGAAGAGTAGAGGGGAACCATTACATCCTTAGATCTTGATGCAAACCCTTTCGTGATCAGATGGTCACACAGAAGGATTTTCTAACCACTTTGGCAACATGGTTATCAAAGGAAAGCTGACTATCTACTTGGGTCCCTAGATCCCTTATTTCTTCTTCAGATTTCAGGGGATTACCTCCTATGTTGTAGTTTGCGGGTACTCTGTTTTTTCCAAAGGGGATTACTATGCATTTTATTGCATTTAGCTTGAGACCATGGCTTTGACATCATGTATCAGTCTCATTTAGGCCCTTCTGGAGGATCTCCATGTCGGCCGGAGACTCTGATATAGCACCCAGTTTGCAGTCGTCCGCAAACATAGTCAGCCACAGCCCTTCCGTGCTTGCCTGTACTTCTGAGAAGTATATGCCAAACAGGAGGGGCCCCAGGACAGAGCCCTGAGGCACACCACTCGTTACTGGTCTGGATTCGGACATAGATCCTGCTACTCTTACTTTATGGGATCTGTCTGAGAGCCAGTTTGCGATCCATCTTGTGACATAAGGGTTTATGCCCAGGCTGGTGAGCTTATCAATAATACCTGAATGGGGAATGGTGTCAAATGCTTTAGCAAGGTCAAGGTAAGCCGTGTGTACCTCCTTTCCCTTATCTATAGCCTGAGTAACTGTCTCAAAGAAATCCACCAGGTTCAGGAGGCATGATCTGCATTTGACGAAGCCGAACTGTCTGGGGTCCAGCGACTGGAGGTTCCCAATCTCTCCATTTATGAGTTCCATAATGATTCGCTCCATAGCCTTCAGATCAGACTGGCCAGGCTTATTGGTCAGTAGTTCCCAGGGTCAGTTGTGGCCCCACCCTTGTGTAGCAGGACCACCATTGCCATGCGCCATTCTATGGGCACATATCCTGTGGAGAGGCTGAGACTGAACAGGGTATTAAGATGCGGGGTTAATTCCTTTTGGAGCTCACGTATGACACAGGCTGGGACACCATCTGGTCCCATGGAGGCAGTGTTTTTAGCTTTAGATAGAGCCTTTTTAACCAACGTATCAGTAATAATTGGACTTACACAATCCCCTGGAATAGTAATACGCCCTGTAGGTGATGAGGGGGGGGGGATTTGCACTGAACCTGTCAGCCAAGATGTTGGCAATGTCAGAAGGGTCAGTGTATTTTGTTCCATTTTGTACTAGCTCAGAACAGACCTGAGCATTGCCATTTAGGTTTTTGACATAGCCATAGAAGGCCTTATGGTTATCCTTGGCATCCTTGGCAACTTTCTTTTCAAAATTAGCTTTAGTTGACTTGATGAGTGCCCTCAATTTCTTACTAATGCTGATCAGGGATGATTTTTCTACTTGAGATTTGGCCTTTTTTTGTATAAGTCTTCTCCTTTTATTGTAAAGTTTGCTTATGGCCGGGGTCCACCAGACTGGTTTATTCTTGCTTGAGGAAAGAGTCTTGGTTTTATTTGGGATAGCATGGTCCATGCAATCCTGAAGATGCATATAGAGTGCCTTGGTGTAGGATTCCGCATCCTGGATATCATTATCCTTCTGCAAGGGAATAGTGAAGCTTTCCACTTCGGATGCAAGTAGTTTGAAGTTTGCTTTGGAAAGGTTTTTGACTATGGTTTCTTTGATTGGGGGAGGTGGAGGAGTGAGGATGTCCAGGGTTATCAGTTTGTAGTCGGATCTGACCAAGGAGGGGGTGATAACGGGTGTGGTACAATGGGCGCCCATATTTGTGATGATTAAATCCAATATGTTGTCCCCTCTAGAGGGGGAACATACTAGTTGTTCAAGGGCATTTGAATTTATAAATTCTATGAATCGCTGAGCATAGGAGTTGGAACATTGGTAGTTCGCCCAGTCTATACCAGGGTAGTTGAAATCACCCAAGATTATGGTGTTGTAGGACCTTTATATTTTCCAATGTCTCAAGGAATGCAGAGTGAGCATCTTGGGACATTGTGGGTGATCTATAACCAGCTACGACTTGAAATGTGGTTTTGCCTGCTGATAGCTGTGCATGGATGATCTCTGGGGCATCATGCTGTGCTACTAACCTGGAGATATGGGTATCCTTGATGAATATGGATACACCTCCGCCCTTTGTACTGCGATCCGGTAACTGAGGCCGGAAGGTATGATATGAAATGTATGTGCTAAAGGCTGTGGGTTTATGTCCCCTATGGGTTATAGTTACAATAGGGTAGGTGTTTCATGGCCATTGCATTATAGTATACATCAAATAATCATACTCATGTTATTTTTATATGCATTTTTCTTTCCCCCTCCCCCTTCTTGCAATCCTTTCCATTATATACATTTATTTATTTATTGTCATTTTTGTTTCTCTACATGTATTTTACATTTATTTACAGAAGCATCCAGACCAGGTACCCCTACCACCATTCAGGCCTGTTGCCACATCACTAGTGGCTAGTATACCACCACCACCAAAACCATGGCCATCAGTGTCCCCAGTTGCCAGAGTGACAATCATACCTGGAAGCACCTGTTGAGGTACTGACTATGCTGACTATGCTAAACTGGAGTCTTCATTGTGATACCTTAAACCTCCTGTAATGTAGACACATGGGATTTAATCAAATGACTCCTGCAGGACATATGGGTGTTTCAGTCACATGGCTTTTGAAAGCCCATTACTTTTCCTTTTTTATGTCTTTATGGGTACATTCAAGCCAATAAAGCCAAACTCAACTAGCTGTAGACATGCACATTTTGGCCTTTTTTTGACCTTGTGAACACAGTATAAATAGATTGTTTGACTATACTTTATAAACTCCTCTTTTTCACCTTATGCCATCACCAACATGCATCCATACTTAATGAGTGTCAAGCCTTGTCATGCAAGCACAGTAAATAGCAGTGCGCTGGCTGTGACCGCAACAGCCATCTTTCTGAATTCCAGCTTATAAATCAAATAGTGTGGCTATAAGTCAGAAGTAACAAAATGCTAAAATATTTCACATGTAACAAAAAATGCATAACTGAACTTACAGAATTTTCAGTGGGCTGTATTAAGTGGATATTGGAAAGGACATAAGTACACACCAGCCTATGTTATAGTTAAAAAAATATTGAAACCACAAATATTATTTCAAATGAATCTGCAATTGTTTTTTAACATCATTTTTTAATGCTTCCTTCTCTGGAATGTACCTGAGGTGAAAAGGGAGACTATTTTGTGGTTTTCCTGCAGAAATAGGATAACTGTCGCTAAGAGACAGTCACATGTCTGGCAACAGATTTTTTGAGGACCCTAGGACTAACTCACCAGGAAGGAATGCAGAGACAATTGGAAGACTGAAGATTTTTTTTTAAATTCTTTTTCTTTACCCCATGCCTGCTGATCATGTAGCTTCCCCCATAACTGCCCACACAGTCTCCTTCACCATTCTAAGAACTGGTCACAGCCAGCCATCATCTAGGCAACTGTGAGTTTTTTCAATTATTTTTTCAAGCCTAACCCAGCCCTCATGGTTGATGTGCATATTCAGAGACATGAAGGCCTGCATTGTCTTATCCTGAGAGTGTACAGATTCCTGCAGACCCCCCAGTAAGGCTTTCACATGGATGCAGCTTAAATGTGCTAAACATGTGTCTTCAGCTTGTACACTACATGTGCATACAGCAATATGTGAATGAGGATAATATTTCCTTAAGGAAGCTACAGCTAACAGGGTAATGTGTCACATGATTCTGAAGCTGCTACATGTCACATGATTCTGGTGCTAGTCTTCTGTAAACCTTTAGACAGTAAGCAGCTAAGTGTGTTTGCTCCTCTTTATTTGTCCATCTCATCAATGTGAGGTTTTTCAAACCAATTCACAGATACAGCAGTTCATCTCTCTCCAGTAGAAGCTGGCACTGAAGCAGTCTGGGCAGCCTTCGTCGCCAAGGAAGAGTGATCTGGCATTGGCTGCTCTCTCTCATCCTCGCTTGTTGGCTCTTCTTGTGCCTGGGCTACTAGTTGATCAAGGGTTGACTGAGTCACACTTAAGGCTTTAGCAATCTGCAAAATGTTGCTGATGAAGAGTAAAAATGTTGTAGGCACATTTTAACTGAACTAGGGCCAATCAGTGACTAAATTCAAGCCAATACCATTTTCTTGCAGATATACAATACTGTCTTCTGTTGTTCTGCCCAACATTAAAGCAAGCTGCCCAGTTGTAGGCTCGCTTAAGATTCTGTTGGAGGGAAGATAGAAGGCTTGTAAGAAGACGTGCAGAGTAATGTAAGGATGGGAGTTAGTAACCATTGCAACAGAGAAACAGGTGTCTGCAGTGAGAAAAAGCTTTATCCTGTACAGTATACCAAGATTTTAATTATGTTTTTCAAACCAAATTTATTTGATTGCCAGTTGCGCAACCTTGAAGCTTAAACAAGCAAATGATTTGAGGAAATAAAGTTATGACAGTGACTATTTCTAGAATGGTTTTGAGTCTCTTTGACTGGATTGATTATACTTAGGAGAAAACAACACAGACTTAGTTTTATTATACCCATGTAAAAATAAATCATAACTTCAAGGATGAAAAGTTGTTCTGAACCTCTGCCTTGACTGTGACAACAATTGCGTCAACCACAGAATGGCAGAGTTATCTGCATATTCTATAAGTAGTGAATCTCCACAATAGTTCTTAATGTAATTAAAAAATATATATTTTATATCTCCACAATGGTTACTGATGTGATTTAAAAATGTAAATAACAGTAGATAAAATGCAGATCCCTGACAGGCTCCAAAATCATCTGGGAGAGATTAGCCACTTGACTGCATGCTCTGAGTGACCAATATAGCTGGAAACCATTTCATGGAATTACAGGTGAGCCCACATGGCTGTTACAACATAAAGGAGCTCAGAGAGATACAGCGTCACAGGCATTTGAAGAGCAGAGAATGTCTATCTGTATAGGAGCCACAGCCAAATTTGTTACACTTATGTAGTATATAGTCTGCTCTATGGTGTAGAGCTGTGTGAGTGCCATTTTAGGCTTGAAGCCATATTGTGAGTTAGATATTCAATCTCAGATAAGCAACTGATGTAAGTAACAATTAATATATTTCTTCAGAAGTTTTGTAAGAAGATAAAAAAGTACAGAGGGACACTAGTTACTTAAAATGACAGAAATTCTACCTTTATGCAAGGGGAACTAAAATACCATGCTTCAAACAGAGGTGACAAGACCCTTTTCAGTGAACAACTGACTAGGACAGATACCAGGGAAAAACAGACTTCATTCCAGGATTTACGAACTCCAAGGGGAGATTATGCAAGCAGAGGGACCCAAATGCAATCTTAAATAAGCACTCCACACTGAATGCACTGTGCCATATGTATGGTAAGGGGTAAGCACTTATGGATGGGAGTGTCCCTGATTTTGCCTAGACCCCCATTTTTTGTTTTCTGGTAAACCTCTGACATTACAGTTTCATATTTCTTATTGTTCAGAAAATGTTAGCACATGCAAAACATCTTGTTCTAGTAACCTTTTAAATGTATTAGAGCCATAGTTATACATTTTCCCTGATTTTGGTCTTTTTCTGCAGACTTTTTGTTTTTTAGCTTTTTCCAGAACTCTTGAGCAAAGAAGTTAAGACATGTGGCATAATCCATGCTGGCCTGAGGGCTTGGTAATACTCTTTGCACTGTGCCATGAAAATGATGAATAACTTGATCTTGTCAGAGAGATGAGAGAGGAGGAGGAGGGAGTGTTATTATGACCTGGATGAAGCCAACACTATTCCAGAACCTCTTGGGGTTACTGCATTCCCTGTTGATCAAGGTAGTAAACATTTTAGCATGGCATGATGTCTTCTTTCACTTTGTTTTGCATGTTTATTTGTATTAAACAAGGTCAGTATCCAGTTTATTCCTGTGGCAGACTATCTACAGATTACCCTGTAGAAGACACAAGAGCTTTGAACTCAGGGGAAATTCAAGGAGAATTTAGCTGGCATGCCTTTAGTATAAAACAGACATACTATTTAGAAGAGGGAGAAAAGAAGAGTTAAATGGTTTACAGAGTCATCCAATGAGCAGTCTGATTACAAATTTCAGCAGACCATTCATACTTACCCATGTGCCTAAAACCAGAATTTATGGAACTTACTCATTTTTGTACAATTTCTAATGGTGAATGTTGGCAGATGATCACTGACTCTTTATGTGTTATATCACACCACAAAGAGCAATATTATTTGGAACATTGGAAAGCATCCAATTAAGAGCAGCAGTGTTATGTGGACAATTAGTAAGGATCCAATCAAAAGCAGTAATGTTATGTGCAGCATTAAGAGGGATCCTATCTAGAGTACTTTTATGATCAGAATGTTTGTCAATCATGACTGTGAGAGTCATGATTTGGCTAGGACCATAGGGTGTGTGGTTGTCTGTTTCAGCTGCATTCAATTTCCAGTCAATATTAATATCACCCAGAACGATGAGCTCTGCAGTGACATTTGTATAAAGACAGTGAAGTCATCAGTAGCTGTATTTACATCTGTACTACCAGGAATGTATAACTAAGCCACATATAGTTTTGCATTGTTTATACCACTTTGAACTAAGACAGATTCCTATAGCATAGACTGAGGAATTTGAGATTCAGAAATGAAGCAGGTAAGGTTGTCCTTGTCAAATGTATAAACTCTTCCTGTACTTGTATGACTTCTGTCACTTCTAATAATTATATGACAAGGTGAGGCAAGCTTAGAATTACTGTCTGTGTGCATTAACCAGTTCTGACACTGTAAACAGATCAGGGTACAAGTTAAGCCATCTACGAAAATGTTGTATTTATAATGCGTCTAGCATTAAAATAATATAGTCTCAGACTAGAAGCATATAACTATTCCCTATCTGATAGGGGTACTTATCACTGGACCAGGATTTGGATGGATACGTAATAGGAAAAATGAGAAGGGACAAAGTACATAAAAATGCCATAGTATGAACATTTTTATTTTGTGTGTGTGATTCTACTTTGTGAAGAAATGCAAACATTGCTATATATAAAGTTACAATAAAGTTATTTGGCTTATCTCCAGTATATCAGGGCATACATGTATATGTCTGGTTTACTGGATCAACATGTGGCATACTCACTTTTGATGCTGGAAGATCAGGGCACTCTGGATTTTATTCCAACACAATAAGCTTGGATTAATTTGCAATACTGGCACTGCAATGCAGCACAGTGCGAGTATTACATTCCTTAGAGTGCCATCCCCCAGATTAAACTTTAAACCAAGCTCATGTCTGTCTTTGAGGTGGTGGTAACTCAGGGACATACTTCTCAACTGTCCAGACTTTTGTAGACTGTCCAGATTTTTGCCTCATAATTTTTTGTCTGTTCCTCCTAAAATGTGTGGTTTTCTGACAAATAACCGAGGACTGAAGTCAATAAATAACGTCAGACATTTGAGTTTCAGACTTCATATACTTCAGAAAATATATGGCAACACAAAACCTTTGATTCTAACAACTTTCTAAATTGATAATAGCAATATTTAAAATGTGTCCCTATTTTTGAGTCATTGTCCTCCCATTATTTTTGGCTTTGTCCAGATTTGTTGTGCTAAGAAGTTAAGAGGTATGTATGCTCAGGGGATATAAATAATCTCAGACTCATGTCTTTAAATCAGTCTTGTGAATGTCAAGTGTCATAACACTGATAGATGGTCGAACTTGAAAATTAAAAAAATAAAATAAAAACAGTTGTTTTTGCAGGGGAACTGCATCTCCCACACCCCCTGCTAATTATATATACTAATTCCAAGACTGCACTACAGTGGGGAAAGGGCCAATTCCCCAATCTCTGCTGTACCATGATCACACAATGCAGGTTCCCTGTTTCTCCCTATACACTGACATTTTAGATGACGATGTTGAGGGTTCGATATTTTCACATTATGCATTTACGTTCATCGAGATATATTGTCATGTACCCAAACAATCCCATAGCACTTATTGAAAACAGCGGGTGTACTTTATTGTTTTATAAAAACTTCATATTTGCACATTTGCAAAAAATCACAACAAGATATTATTTACATACATTGTTTTATCAACTCCACTCTTTCCACCAAATTCCCTCTTTTTCAATCCCCTCTGTTTGTACTTTATGAAATTTCCATTGATTATTATAAAATATCAGTTCACAGCACTCTTTCTAAAAACAGAAATGTCATTAAAATTGTACCCATTCTTCTTCATGTTCTGTTTCAGATACACCATACAAAATAAGATTTCTATCCAGGTTGGGTTGTTCATTTCAAATATATTTGCTACCTTTCTTCATGTGCTATTGTTTCTTCTACATAGCACCCTTCCGTTTTCACTGTTTTCATATAGTTATGTTTCATGTTTGCTTTTACTGTCAATGTAACCAAACAAAATCTCGGGCAAAAATCTCTTTGTTTATACATTCCTTTATAACTATATTGTTTTGCTATAACTCCACATCTTTTGTTTTACTGTATCCTCCCCCATATCCACAAAAAAAAAACAGCTTTCATAAACTATTTTCCCCTTTTTTCTATTTCATCATTTTATTTTGATAAAACTTCATTTCTTTTACATGTTATATTTATTTTTTTATATTTTCTCATACAGAAGGCCAGATTCAGAAGACATTGCTGTGTTGTGGTAAGAGAATTTCTGCAAAGAGTAGCCACACACAGGGTGCATGGGATTCAGAAAACTAAGGTCAGCGATGTGGCCAGTATAAATGGTACAGTCAGGGATGATGTATGCTAATGGCCATCTAATTACATCGTAGTAAGCAACACTAGCATCTGTATTTATGCTAATGAGACAAAACCAGATGACCGAGTGATTGAGAAATGTAAATGCGTCATGCTGTATGGTTCTGCATCAGCTGCATATTTGAACTTAGCTGAATGTTACTTGTTCATGCTTAAGGAATTACTAAATAATATTAGGGGTTGTCTTACCCTTGCAGTACCCCACTCAATATACCTTCTCAAAACATTTCAAAGTATTGTCCAACTTATTTTATATTATGGTGAAGAACTACAATAGCACTTAAAATCAGGCTTACTTGAAGGGTTCAGTTGTGCAGGCTAGAATTTGCTGCTGTATGAGCTGTTCTTTAGAAAGGTGCTTCTCTCTGCTTATTCTTAGACTTAGATCATGCAGATTCACCTTGCTGGGCACCATGATTACACTAAGAAAGGATGAAAGCATTGTTTCTTCTGAATTGCTTAATTTAAATGATGAGAAAACCTGATAAGCATCATGTCCACCCAAGGTCATGACTTCAGGGGGAAATGTAATTCTACATATAACCATCTTTAAATGGTGTTGTTGTTTTGCCCGACTTCTTGCCAGCATACAGAGGGATACATTATTGCCACATTTCACACCTTAAAGTGCCATTGTGACACATAATAATACAGTGCTGACGTTATCCTAGAGTGCTACCCATCATGCAAATGAGATGCCTGCTCACGCCAGTCATTGTATAGCACATGGGACACACAAGACATGATTCAGTTGGAAGTTTTCTACTATTTTTCACTGAGAGTCTTCATGGTGGGACATCATGGCTGAGAAGGAGAAGGTAGTGATCCATTTCCAAAATATTTGTGGAGCACTTTCATAAGGATTAGAGCCAGAGGTTCCTGTAGGAGGGCTATAAACAGCTTCAGGATAAAACTGAAGCCTGGAATAATTTAGTCCAGGCTGTCACTTATGCCATTGGTATCCCATGCATGAGAGAAAAGTGCCATCACCATTACAGTGACATGAGGAGCTGCAGTCCTGACCTCCTATGCTAATGGGAGGGTGAAGTTAGACAGCAGTCACATCCCCGTACTGTAAATATAAGTAATCTTAGCTGCACCTATAACTTGCCACTATGTGCCATCCACACAGTGCTCTTTTCATCTCTGTTGCTCCTGAAGATACTGACATGTGCACAGGAGGTGACTGGAGTGCCAAACAGAGCACTGGGTTAAGTATATTTGCTTCAGAATGTACAGCTTTGAGTATTAACAATTATAGATATTCACTCCCAAACAGCATACATTTCAGACATCACTGCAACTTCTGTGATAACTGACATAGGTCAAAGGTGTCAATATGATTGTTGAATGTTATTACTGTGTTTGTGCATGCATCCTGTCATATACTTGGACAAGTGGGTCAGGATGTTGAGGCTGTGATCCCACATTGTGAGAATGCCCGTGGGTTCACCCCCACACCCTTGTTATCATGAAATATTTCATCTGAAGTTTCTGTGTCATTATAGTAACTACAACATTAGATGGAGGAAAGAAGTACGAGCAATAGTTTTGGCTGGCTGCCAGCATTGTCAATATAGATGTCTCCTTTGTTTATCATATGTAAGTGAAATGTATATCTGAGCAGCATGGTTCCTTTGTATATGTACATTTGTGTAATACGTCATTACTGTCCCAGACTAGAGATCTCTGATGGTTTCTCCAAGAAGCTTCTCTCATTAACATTCTATCTGTCAGAGTACAGGAGATGATGTCTGCAGTGCAAGTAGGGCAGGAGATAGGAAGGTCACTGTGAATGCAAATGATTGATGCCAAAGGTGTCAAAGTCACAAACAAAAACTCATTGCCAAGAAATGCATTATAGCTGACCCAGTAGTCCGGTATCTGGAAACATATGCAGTGTTCTGGCATTTGTCCAACATGTGGCAAAGGTAATAATAAAATTATTCCAGGTCATCCAACGTATAGGTAAGGGCATGGTATCCAGGTCTAAGGAAGTCACGGTGCCACATGATTTGGGCCTTATCAGACCCATAATTGAGTATAATGACCCTTTCGACATATATCTGACTAGACATATGCAACGGTTGGAACTCCCACAAAGTTTCCTTACCAGGAGAATCCAGGGTGTAAACACACTGTCTTATATGGATCATCCTAAAGCCATATCTCTATACTCTGTCTCCTACAGCTTGCTGGGAAGCAGTCTATGCCTGGCATTCAAGGCATCCTCATCCAACTCTGATGGACGTTTTCCACATCTGCAAAATGAACAGCATCAAAACCAGTAGATCAAAGGATTAAAAATTTTACTTGTAAAATAAGTAAGATATGTTGGCAAGACAGATATGTCTCAGATGATCTCTATGCTCTGGAACAGGCTGTCCATCTATGTTAAAGGGGGACCATCCCTAACCCTATTTAAGTGTAACCTTGACCAATGGCTGGGAAATTGGAAATTCACCCTGGGTCTGGCCACCTTGTCTGTAATAGAGAGAGGCAGACAGTGATGCCCAACCTAACATACCCCCCATAACCTCTAGAAACTTGCTAACATACCCCCTCCTGATAAATGTCCATGGTACATTGCTCCATAGGAAACCCTGTAAAAGGAACAATATATTACATGCTGATAGCATATACCAAAAGTACCTGAAGTGAAATGTTATGAAGGGTCAGTTTTTTAGAAGTGCTAGATTGCATACTAAGGGTAGTAAGCTGTATGCTTCTTTTGACCTTCTAAACAATGAATTTAGTCAGAGAGGTTATTCTGAGTCTGATATATCTCAGGCACAAGATGAAGTTTTGTCCTGTAGACAGACCAGAGCTAGACCATATTTTTCATGGCATGACAGTGATAATTTGGAGAATAAGGATGTTGTGGGTGGTCAGTTAAGAATGTGTTTGACATTTTCTAATAATGTTCACTCTGTATGTGACATCATTAGGAAGTACTGGCAGCTACTTACGTCAGCTGATAACTGCAAGGATGTCCTTGGTGAGGAGCCAGGTTTCTCCTTTAAGAACAGTACCTCGATTAAGAGGATGATCTGTCTCCTACAGCTTATTGAGAGGCAGTCTATTCCTGGCATTCAAATTGAATTTCCTTAAGTGTTGATAGGAATAGTTAGACAGGCTAGGCACCTTTCCATGCAGGCCATGAAATGTTTGTAGATATATTAAAGAAAAAAATTACTATATATACTCTAATAGTGGATGTCTATTCAAATTTAATTTGTATGCTGATTGTAGTACTAAGGACATTGTCTACCTAGCAATTTGTGAGACATGTCAATGTTATTATGTGGGGAAGACTAACCGTTGTCTTAGAGATTGTATCAGAGAGCACCTCTATAGTATTAACAAAGGTGATGTCAGGAATGCATTAGGTAAACGTAGTTAATGTAGGAAGTATGGATGTGTTTACATTTTTGGTCCTTGAGTTATACTATGCTAATACAAGAGCAGGTGATACAACGACTCGTACAGAATGCCTAGAGACTAAATGGATAATGTTATTACAAGCAATTATGGGTAGAGGACTGAATGAGCATATTCTTTTAAGACCTGTTCTGAAGTCACGGGGTCTGAGGCAGTAGTTCTAGAGTGCTTAAATGTGTCTTTATTTATGTTTTTAATTAGATCTGATAAAGCATCCACAGCAGGTGCGAAAGCGCTCATCTCTTTGGTTTTATTTATGCTTTATTTATTTATTGCTTGTCTACTAAAGAAGTTTTATATTGGTGCCACCTTGCTGGTTCTCTATTTACTTGTTTGTTTGATGTTTAACTTCTAATTGAACCAGCTTTTTGCTCCTGGTTTGGTTTGTGTCTGTAGGCTTATGAAGGCCCTTAGCTTAGTATATAATTATGAACCTATGAACCTGTTGGCTTTGGTGCTTCCCCTCAGGTGTGTATTTGGTAACAGCCTTGTTAAACTGTGAACTGTTTTTAGTTATTAGGTTTAAATTACCATAGTCTGTATATATATATATATATATATATATATATATATATATATATATACATATATATATATATATTAGCTTCAGTTTTTCATTGTATTTGCACTTCTCTGTCCCCACCCTATTTGTTGTTATCCTTTCTATTACACATATTTGCTTTATTGATATACATGTACAACAGATGAAACTGGCACTGCTCATTGTGCAGGAAAGAGGTGGGCTACCTTGGTCCAGATTTCAAATGTTAAGTACAACCACTGTGTTCTATGTATATTGGTCTCAGCTGGCATCAGCCATGCAAGTGAGGTTGACATCAGTGTGCAGTAGCAGTTGTTTATTATTTTGTTTCTCTCCATTTATTTTACTGCTATATGCAGCAGCATCACACCCTGCATCCATCTCCAGCATGGTCTGATATTCCCCCACCGCTGACAGCTGCAGTGCCACCACTAGAAACATGTAGCACATCTTTGTTCTAGACTGTCACAGTGACCTCCATGCCACCTGCCTTACTTGCTCCATGCACTTTGATGCTAGCACAGCTGCACCTGATGGGAGTAATGCCAATAAAAATGACACCTTTGTCACTCATTGGCAGTTGGCAGACATGAGGAGATTACTGACACGAGGTTGGATGCCCAAATCTGCCAGACAGAGAATCTCCTCTGACAACTTGTTGAGCAATGTCTCTGTCCAGTACTGCCAGTAGTGACTGCACCCATGTTGGTGAGTAATCTCTCACTAGGTGACAGCTGGCAGAGACTGCAGCTGTGGACACCCAAACCAGTCCCCCATTATGGTGTTCCCTCCATTTTGTGTCCATGGCCATCCTGGTAGTCAATCCTCCCCTCAACTTTGCATTTCTTATATTTGTCTTATGTCTCCTTCAGCATTGTGATTTGTGTCCCTCATTGTGTTACATCACACCCTGTAAGTCTTGTCTTCCTTCCTCTGTTACCTACTCTAAACCTCAGATGCTCCTCTTAGGTCTCTTTCTTCCTTCCCCAACTTCTTTTTATGCATAAAAATGGGCAACTGACCCCCCCCCAAAGAATTCTCCACTTTCTCCACATCCATCCTGCTCATTCCTTAGTTGCTTACCTTCTGTTATACCCACTGCTTGCTTCCCCTTTTCATCTGTTTCCTGTACTTCCATTTCCACCCTTTAATTTTATCAAAATATGGAAACACGGACCTAATATATGGCATCTAGGGGGCTCCAAATCAGTTTTCTTTTGTGATCCTACTGTGCACGATGGTTGGTGAAGAGTACCATCAATGCACATGTACAACAGATGAGAACTGGCACTGCTCATTGTATAGGAAAGCGATAGGCTGCCATGTTCCATATACCCAACTATTAAGCCCAACCACTATTATGCTCTATGTATCTTGGCCTCAGCTGGCAACAGTCATGCAAATGAGGTTGGCATCATTACTCAGCAGTTGCAAAATACAACAGAGGGCAACACTGTCAGCATTTGAATAGTTTCCCTTGCAAAAACTTTCAATGGTAATTATGCCTCTGGATGATAGAGTATACCCCAAAGGTTTTGTCCTTTGCTGACTCTTAGTCTTTCTTTCTGCAAGTGTGTTGCACTCACCTGAAGTGTGTTTCCCTGAAGGCTTTTGCTTCACTGCTTCTGCAGCTCAGCCTGTAAATGAAGTTTTTGGTAAAGTATAAGTAGGGCAGGTTCTGGTTTCAAATCCTCTCGGGTTGTATGCATTTTTGTCACTTTTATTCTTTCTTTCTGCAAGTGAGTAGCAATCAACTGCTATGTGTTTCAGTAACACCTTCTGTCACACTGCTTATGTAGTTTAACCTGTAAATGAAGTGCTTTATGTAGTACTAGTAGGCAGGGTTATGGCATGAAGTCATCTCAGGGGTATATGTTTTCCTGTTTTTCATTCTGCAGCTGTGTCACAACCAGCTGCTGTGCACTTCACTGACACCTTTTGTCTCGCTACTTCTGCAGCTCAACTTGTAATTCAAGTGCTTTTCACAAGGTAATGAGCAGGGTTGTTGGTTAAAAGACCCCTTATATGTTGTTTTAAATTTTTATCCTCGGTTAGTTAACATTTTTATCTCTGTATATAATGCCTCTTCTCTACTGTCTTCCATATCCCTGATTGTTTCACCACCACCCTTTGCAGTCTTGGCTATGTTTTTTCTGTGTTTGCAGAAGTTTTGCTATGTTTACATACTTTATTTTCTGTATTTGTGAACATTTCTCAGGGTTTGTGAACTTATTTCCAAGGATTCCTAATACTGCAGGAGTACTGCCTTTTGTTTAAGGTATTTGTTACTGCACTTGAGCACAAAACCAGTTTATTTTACATTAAGATTTTTTTCTGCACTCTGGTGGGACCAGAGGGCTGATTCAACCCATCCAAATTGGTAACTGCTGTTGGAAAGCTTATTGTGTGTTTATCTGATTGTCCCAAGGGCTTAACTGTGCTGTGTAAAAGTCTTTCATTCTGCTGGTATAAAAGTTTTATATTTTTTGTGAGACTGTGCTCATTTATTCAGAGCTTATCTGTGCCTGGCTTGGACATCTGTGACTACAAGACTTTGCTTTTAAAACCATCTGGACCTACAAAGCTGGTATAAGTATTTTTGCACTTGCTCTAACTATCTCAGTGCTATTTAACATTTCTGTGCTACATTTATTGACTTGGTTTAATGTATCACTTTTTTCAGCTCACGTTTGTTAAAGAAACTCCATATATTTATTATTGCACTGCTCTTAGTCTCCCCATTTGTACAGACTTTATATATGTTCTTATATATGTTTTTGTATTTATACTGCTTTTTTATATATGCTGCTTTTTATATATGTCACTATTTTTATATATGTTACTTTTTATATATGTTACTATTTTGTGCATTATTGTTGTTTGTACAGCACATTGATGAATTAGAATCATTTTATAATCTGTAATTTTAAGGCTGAATTGGCCAAGTGACCTCATTGGCAGGTTTGTATTTTAAAAAATGGTGTCATTTGGTTCTTTCTGTAATGTCTGATGAAGCAGCAAAGGTGCTGTGAAAGCGCTCACTATCATTAAATGTTTATGCCTTGTGTCAACATGGCTTGGTCCTTCACTATTTTTACTGTGCACTGCTCTTAGGCTGTTTTAACAGTATTCTGATGTTTCCTAACCTTCTCTGATACTGTAAAACCTGTTCTGAATTTGCCAAAGTTCTTCTGAGTTTGCAAAAATATTCCTAAGTTTTCAAAGTTTTTCTGTGTTTGTAGATGTTTTCCTATGTTTTCACGTTTTTTCAGTATTTGTGAACATTTCTCAGGGTTTGTGAACTTATGTCCAAGGATTCCTGATGCTGCAGGAATGCTACCTTTTGTTGTAAAGCATATGTTACTGCACTTGAGCTCAAAAGCAGTTCATTTTACATTAAAAATGTTTTTTTGCTCTCTGGTGAGGCCAAAGGGCTGATTTAACCCATCTGAGCCTGGTGGAAAGCTTATTGTGTGTTTATCTGATAGGCCTGAGGGCTTAATTTTATAAATGTCTTTCATCCTGCTGGTATAAATGCCTCATGTTTGCACGTACCCATGCCTTGTATATAATCAATCCTCTCCAGTTTAAAATCCTCTATAAAAAATGCTCTCCATAGCCTCCCACTGTTCACAGCTGCTCAAAGAGCTGCCAGTTTGTGCAGAGGGCAGCACCACTGCAGGTCATCTAATAGTATACTACTAAACATTTTCACTTAGACCTTTAAGGGACTCTGCCCTACTCCTTCCTATCTACTAAGGATCTGGTATAATGCAAAGGCATTTCACTGTCATCTCTGTTTCTGTCCTGGTGGATATGGGCATCCTGAGGCAGTGCAGTAACTGCCTCATGTTCATTGGCAACCATTTAATTTTAGAACATACAAGCAGTGTGTGAGAGATGTAGATGCACAATAACATTAGAGACAAAACTATCTCTCTCTCACACACACACATACACACACACACACACACACACACACACACACACACACACACACACACACACACACACACACACACACACACACGCACACACGCACACACACACACACACACACACACACACACACACACACACACACACACACACACACACACACACACACACACACACTCACACACACAAATTGCAAACCAGGTTGTTAGCATTACATTCAAAACACTCACTACCAACAGTCATACCTCTCAACTGTACCTCATTACGAGGAACGTACCTCATTTGGGGTCTTAAAAAGATCATGTTCCTCAAAGTTCCTCAATGTTCCACATTGAAAGACTCTGTCACACATTCAGTGTTGGGAATTTTTTTAAGTGAAATCCATGGTAAATAGAAATGAATCATATTAATTCATTAAAAGATCTTCTTTATAAGTAAAACCAGTATATTTTAACCATCCTATGGCCTTACTAGTTGAAGTTGTTAGTAAGCCATTAGTATGTGTTCCTCATTTTGCCCATTTGTTCCACAATATGAGGGCTAGTGTTCCTCATTTTGGAGATGGAAGGTTGAGAGCTATGCCAACAGTAAGGAACAAACACACAGACCCACATATGCAGAGCTACTCATTTGTAATCTATCCAACCTCCAAGACCTCCTAAAAGCATCTCTCAGTGGCCCTGTCCACATTCAAAAAAGACAGCATCTCACATAACACATAACTCAAAAAATCATAGTAGCCCCGCTTCTAAACCCATAAGGCAACACACCATACAGCCAAACATTCTAGTTATTGGGGATTCACTGGAAGATATACTGATGTCATATGTGTTCCAGGTGGGTATGACTTTAGCCTTGAGTATCATCCTACCTTCACTAATGATGATTCCGCAGTACCAGACAAAAATGATTGACTTCAACAACAGGTGTAGCTTCTGGTGTCACAACAATGGGATCCAATATCTGTCAGCCTGGGGAGACATGATCAACAAACCCAGATCTTTTGTCAGAGATGGCTTGCACTTGTCACTACTTGGCAGCTGGATACTGGCAAAACTTTATCTATCCCCATATTGCCTTTTTTTGGGCCATGCCAAGTTGTTAAACCTGCCAACATTGCAAAAATCATACAAGACTATCTAAAGGTACTGCTATTCAATGCTAGGAGTTTAAATAAAAAACTGCACTCTCTGGAAGCATTCCTAACCCTGGAGAATTGAGACATATGTGTAGTCACAGAAACATGGCTCAGGAACATAGAAAGCACCCTGGCTATCAAAGGTTACAATGCCTTTCATACATTTCAATTCTCCTTAGCTCTGGATAAAACAAAGGGAGGAGGTATCTCAGTGTTCATAAAGGACAAGAATACTGCTAGACTGGTCCAATAACATGACTCGCTTGAGCTGCTCCATGCCCAACTAGCCATAGGCGTGACCTTCCATCATATCCTTGCTAGCTACAGATCCCCTAACATGAGTCTGGAAAAACACACCTCCTACCTAACCCTACATTTAATCTCTTAACATTCAGCCTAACACCATGCTTATGGGTGACTTCAACTACCCCTCCATAAACTGGGAGACTTTATGACCCATAATTAACTTTCTCACAGGTTTTTCGAATTTGGCAATGCAAACACCCTGGAGCAACTAGTTAGCTCCTCAACTAGAGGTACAAATATCCTAGACCTAGTACTCATGAACATGGGGGGATGCTTCTCCCTCCCATGCATTAACTCCTCCCTGGTAAGATCTAACCACAGAAAGATTTTCTTTGGTATTAAAACTAACCTAGAACTCTGATCAAACTCCAAACCTGTTAAGAACTTTGCTAAGGCCAATTACCTCAACCTAAATGACAGCTTATTAAACTTCCAAGCCCTTCTGAACCCGGATGACAGTGAGGCCTACTCTGAGCTGTACACAAAAGCATTGTAGAACCACATTCATAACTGCACAGAGGACGCAGTACCTGCCCAAGTCAAACCTATGATTACTGGCAAAAATAAACTCCCCTGGTGCATAAATAGGATATCCAACAAAGGAAAAAATACTCTCCAAAGTGAAGAAAGAACAGACAAAACAGTGCAAAAAGACACTCACCAGTCTAAACAAATAAATTAGAGAGCTAGTCAAATCTGCCATAGCAAACTATGAGGAAAAGATACCCTCCCAGGTAATAGATAACCATAAGGCTGTTTTAATCATGCTCATAACCTCAGGGGAAATGCTCAGCCATGTGCCAAGTTAATCATGAATGGCAACACTTATACACGGTCTGAAACTAGAGCCAACCTGCTGGCTGACAAGTTCAGTTCATACTCCCCCATCACTTCCTACCACACCTAAAGAAATACCCACAACCATCCCCCTACCAGTCATTATGAGGGAACAAGTCCTTACTGCACTCACTAAAGCCAAAAATACAACCTGCATGAGTCTCAACAAAATTCCAGCATGCTTCTTAAATAGCTTAAAACAGAATCTATCAGGGCCACTAGAAACCCTCTTTAACCATGGACTCCTGACAGGCTTTGTCCCAGAGGGGACTGCAGCAGTCATTCCTCTACACAAGGGTGGACCCAGGGAACTGTAGACCTATAAGCCTGACCAGTCTTATCTGCAAAGCCATGGAGAGAATTATCATGGACCTGATCAGTAACTACATAGGAACTCCCCATAAACTGGTCTAGACCCAATTTGGCTTTGTCAAAGGGAGGTCTTGCCTACTCAATCTGGTGGACTTCTTTGAGAAACTTACCAGGGCTGTGGATGAGGGTAAAATGGTACACGCCGCTTATATAGACCTGGCCAACGCTTTTGACACACTTCCCTACTCAGGGATCATAGATAAACTTACTGAGTTAGGCATAAACCCCTACACCATCAGATGAATAGCCAACTGGCTCACTGATAGGGAACATGTCATCTTCCTTGGCTATCTAATGAAACTAATCAACTAATGAAGCAAAGGGATAGAGCCTGGACTCTTTACCATACAACCAAAAGCACAACTGATTTCATCCTTTATCAGCATCTTTGAAATCAAACTAAGAAAAGACTCATCAGTGATAAAAAAACATACTTTCTTACTTGCCAATAAAAAAGTCAGCAAAGCACACAAACGTTCTGGCATAACTTCAATCACTTCCTTAACCCTGGTAAAACCTCCACCCCTGCTCCCCTCACTAGTAATACCACAGAGCCCTTACCCTCACAGTTCAGCTCTCATTTCATATACTCTATCCCTGCTCTCTTAAACAACAAACTAATCCAACCACTCATAGCCCCCTCCCCAACCTCTAATGACACTAACTCCTTCTCCTTTAAACCCATTCAAACTTCCTACATAAAAAAACTACTATCTAAACTAAAACCTTGCTGTCTGGTGCTGATCAGGTTCCAAACGAGTACCTAAAACCTGGTGGTCCTTCCATTGCCTACCCCATATTCATATTAATAAATTGCTCTCTCTCTGAACATTAAGTATCCTGTTTTTTGTTTATTTTGTTCTTTATTTCTTTGTTGTTTATAGCACTTTGTGTACTGTGTATTTTTCTACCTAGTTTCACTGTGTGTGAGGTATTAACTGGAAATTGTCCACTCTTATTAAGCATCTGTTGGGTTGTTTGTTTATGATAACTTGTTGCAGTTAAACTCTTTTTTCTAGTGCCTCCTTTAGCTGTTTAAAACTTTCATTTAAAGGCTCACTGCTGCTTTTCAGCTGTGAGTAACATTTCTGCAGTTTGTTTCCCACCCTCTCTCCCTGTTGGTATAGTGTTTTTATAGTTGGTGGCTTTGCAGTTGCCCGCCCCTGGTGTAAATTTGATCTGTGACCCTCCTCCCAGTCTAGTGTCATTACCTCATTCTACCCAGTACAGGGAGAGCATTTGAGAAGGCCAATCAGCTTAGTTTCTGCTACTCCTTTCTCTCTTTCCAAAAAAAAAAAAATGTATCTGCTTTTACTGTATTTGTGTTTTTCCTACTTTATTTTGCTTTTGCGTCATCTTAAAAGTACTCAATTGTATTTATTACTGCTTGGTGTAACTCATTCTAAGCCTTTTAGTTTAAGCACCTGGGCTTCAGACCAGTTTTACATTAGGAAGGTTTGTGGTCTGCACTGTAGTGGCAGAACAGGTAGCTTACATCCTTCTAAGTTGGGAACTGCTGATTGAGGGCTCAGTGTCTGTTATTCTAAAAGTGTATTAATTCTGGTTTAAGCACTTGGGCTTGAGGCCAGTTATTTTACATTAAGAGGGTTCGTGTTCTGCACTCTTGTGGGAGGAGAGGCTGGACTCTGTCCTTCTGAGCTGGGAATTTCTGGTTAAAGCTTATAGTGCCTGCATATTTGAACTGCTTCTTACTGAAATTGGTACACCTCGTTTGCTGTAGCATAGACTAGATCCAGGCCTGCTGAATCTAGCTTTGTTTGTATAACTTGAGCACTAATCCAGGCATTCTTTAAAGTATTCAGTTGTATTTATTACTGCTGATAGTAACTTGATTAAAGTGTAGCTATCATTTCTAAGTCTTTTGGATTAAGCACTTGGGCTTCAGACCAGTTGTTCTACATTAGGAAGGTTTGTGGCCTGCACTGTGGTGGCAGGACAGGTAGCTTACATCCTTCTAAGTTGGGAACTGCTGATTGAGAGCTCATTGTCTGTTATTCTAAAAGTGTATTAGTTCTGGTTTAAGCACTTGGGCTTCAGGCCAGTTATTTTACGTTAAGAAGGATTGTGGTCTGCACTCTTGTGGGAGGAGAGGCTGGACTCTGCCCTTCTGAGCAGGGAATTTCTGGTTAAAGGCTTATAGTGCCTGCATATTCTAACTGTTTCTTACTGAAATTGGTACACCTTGTTTGCTGTAGCATAGACTAGATCCAGGCCTGCTGAATCTAGCTTTATTTGTATGCTTGTTGTTTGTTTATTTCCCTGAAATGCTAATTCCACCTAAAACGTGGCCTTTTAGCACTTCTGTGTATCCCTAGTGATATCTGCATTGATTACTGTACTTATTTCCTTGTTTCACTTGAAAGAAAGTTACTGTTTGTCGTTTTTGCATTTAAGTTACCTGTAACACATTGCATTTAAGTTACCTGGCACTTGCTCACTAAAGCAATTATATAAGTCAGCTCTAAAAAATTAAAAGTACTACACCCTCACAAACTCCCCTTGAGTACCTTGTTCCCCATTGGCCCTTTTTTTAAATTATAAAGGAATTCCCAATACTATTCTAGCATGTCCAAAGGTCAGTTGTCAATCTCCTCTCCAGTCCAGCTGGTGAATCTGGGAATCTTGAGGCAATGTTACAACTGCCTCATGTACAAAGACAACCCTCTCCTCCTCCCAACAAATTCCAACACATGTGAGAGATGCAACCATATAGCCAAACTGGAGGCTAAGCTCTCTCAACTCAGTACTGGCGTAACCAGTCAGGAGGAGAAGGAAACCACACTCACTACAATTCCAGTCTCACATAGACCTACCACGACAACAAACCAAACACATAAACACACAAAACATACTGGAGGCTCTAAATAAAAATCTGCCTAAGCAGCAGAGACCTCCAAAGCAGACACCCAAGCAACCGCTACCCCAAAACAAAACACGTGCAACACATAGCTCACAAAGCCAGTGTGCCAAACAGTCACAGCCCTTAAGGCTAAACAACACACCTGATACACTTGTAATAGGTGACTCTATCGTCAGGCACACTGACGTCCCGCTCACCAGGCTGAACAAGGAGAAGGTCACGGTGAGCTGCCTGTCTGGCGCTAGGATCCGCCACATAACACAAGCACTCAGGTCACTCCAAGGCAAGTACAAATATGACTCAGTCATTGTCCATGCTGGTGTGAATGACCTGAGACGTACCTCCCTGGACTACATGAAAAGAGACATAGAGGAGCTCTCTGAGCATGTAGCCCAGGCCGGTATGACCCTGACCTTAGTAGCATCTTACCCTCACCAAGAATGATGCCACAATATGAAAACAAGATGATCAATTTCAACAATTGGCTTAAGTGTTGGTGTCATTCAAAGGGGATCCAATGCCTGTCAGCCTGGGATGACATGCTCGACAAGCCACGATGCTTCGCTAGGGACGACTTGCACCTGTCACACCTGGGCTTTCGGATATTGGCAAAGGCTCTTGCTAACCCCATAGTGCCTTTTTTAGGCAAGGCTCAAAAGACAAACCCACCTCCATAGGTATCACAAGGGATAAGAAACTAAGAGTAATGCTACTCAACGCCAGAAGTCTAAACCTCAAGATGCACGCACTCGAAACTCTCCTTAGCATGGAGAACATCGATATCTGTGCAGTAACAGAAACCTGGTTCAAGGCTCACGAGAGCACCCCAGCACTACCAGGTTATACCTCATACCATGCTTTTCGGCCCCAAAACTTGGACCGAACCACAAAAGGAGGGGGAGTATCAATATTCGTCAAAGATACCCACACCTCCAGGTTGGTGGCACAGCACGAAGCATCAGAGACTATCTATGTGCAACTAACTGTGGGTAAAACTGCCTTCCAGTTTATAGCCTGCTACAGACCACCCTCCCAAACACAGGAACCCCACTTGGCCTTCCTGAGAATACTGGAAAATATGGAGGTCTCTCCAAACACCATTATATTGGGCGACTTCAACTACCCAAACATAGACTGGGAGCATTACTCTAGCTCCAACACCCTAGCCCAAAGGTTCCTAGAATTTATAAACTCAAATGCTATGGAACAACTTGTTACCACTCCCACAAGAGGGGAAAACATACTGGACCTGATCATCACCAACATGGGGACACTATGCTCCAGACCAGAAGTGTATCCCTCACTGGTAAGATCAGACCATAAACTAATCTCACTGGATATTCACATCCCGACCCCACCCCCTGCCCAGAAAACCACAGTGAAAAACTTCTCTAAAGCAAATTTCACATGCCTCAAAACCGAGGCGAAATCCTTCAAAGCCCCCGGGCCTGTGGAAAATACGGCCCAGACCGCAGAATCCTTTATAAACACATTCTATGAACACCTTCAGGAATGTATGGATCATGCAATCCCAAATAAAACTAAGACCCAATCCTCCAAAGGCAGACGTCCTGTCTGGTGGACCCCAGCCATAAACAAACTATACAATAGAAGGTGGAAGCTACTACATGATAGAGCAAAATCCCAAAAAGGGAAGGCATCTCTGATCAGTATTAGCAAAAAACTACGGGCACTCATAAAATCGTCTAAGGCCAGCTTCAAGAGAAAAATTGCACAGGACACTAAGGATAATCACAAGGCTTTCTTTAGTTATGTTAGGAACCTGGGTGGGAATTCCCAGATATGCTCAGAATTAGTACAAAATGACAAAAAATATACCGAGCCCACAGACATTGCCAACATCCTAGCTGACAGGTTCAGTGCAAACTTCTCCCCCCCCTCTCCCCACCAAAAGGGCAAATATCTATCCCAACAGAGTGCTGCCCCCCTGACATCTCAGATGCTCAGGTAAGAGCCGCCCTCTCCAAAGCAAAAAACACAGCATCAATGGGACCAGATGGTATCCCAGGCTGCGTCCTACATGAACTCCAAGAAGAGCTAAACCCAAACATAAAACTACTGTTCAATCTTAGCCTTACTACAGGATATGTACCCAAAGAGTGGCGTACAGCAACAGTGGTCCCTCTCCACAAAGGTGGTGCCTCAACGGATCCTGGAAACTATCGCCCCATAAGCCTGACTAGCTTGCTCTGCAAAGCTATGGAAAGGATCATCATGGACCTCATAAATAAAGATATTGGGGACCTACAGACACTGGATCCTACCCAGTTTGGCTTTGTTAAGGGCAGATCCTGCCTCTTAAACCTGGTCGATTTCTTTGAAACAGTCACCAAGGCCATTGACGAGGGGAAGGTGGTCCACACAGCCTACCTGGACCTCGCAAAAGCCTTCGATACAATACCCCACTCTGGCATTATAGATAAGCTCACCAGCTTAAATATAAACCCGTATGTCACTAGATGGGTTGCAAACTGGTTCAAGGACAGAACCCACATGGTTAGAATTGCTGGAGCCATGTCAGACTCCAAACCAGTTACAAGTGGCATCCCACAAGGCTCAGTCCTGGGACCTCTCTTGTTCGGTATATATTTCTCGGCGGTACAGGCCAACACGGAAGGACTGTGGCTGACCAAGTTCACAGATGACTGCAAACTGGGCGCCATAATCAACTCTCCAGCCGACACAAACATCCTCCAAAAGGGCCTCATAGAAACAGACAACTGGTGCCAGAGCCATGGCCTCAAGCTAAATGCCAAAAAGTGTATAGTCATCCCCTTTGGCAAAAACAAAGTGCCCACAAATTACCACATAGGTGGTAATCCATTAAGTACAGAAGAAGTCATTAGGGACCTGGGGACCCAAGTTGATAGCAATCTCTCATTTGACAACCACGTGGCCAAAGTGGTTAGAAAAACATTTTATATAGCCCACCTAATCATGAAGGGATTCACATCTAGATCAGGGGAGGTCATCGTACCTCTTTACTCATCCCTCATCAGGCCCTTAATTGAGTACAATGCCCCTTTTGGGATGTACCTTACCAGAAACCTGCAGCAACTGGAAAGACCCCAAAAGTACCTCACCAAGAGGATCAAAGGGCTCAAACAGATGCCATATGCTGCCCGGTTAAAAAAACTCCAGCTCTACTCAGTGGCATACCGCCTGCTCAGAGGCGATCTGTGCCTGACATATAAAGCCATGTCCAACCCGGAATTAATGGACATGCTGCACCTCAGAAAATCCAAATCCCATTGAGCTACGCTCGAGACTTGAACCTCAACACTGAAATAAATAGGACATGCTGGAGGGACAGATTCATAACCCAGAGGCTCCCTTCACTCTGGAATAAAATCCCAGTCCATGTTAGGCAGAGTCCCTCATTGACTCTCTTCAAGAGGAATCTTGATGAGTGGATGGGAGATCGTAGGTTTACCCCGGCTATCACTTCTGTGTCACTGTTAGACAGAGGCACAGTATACTAACCTCGAAAAAGGGCATAGCAAAATTAATTTAAAATGGGTGGCGAAAGCCAAACACACTCTCGCTAGGCTTATAAATGCCCTAGGGCAGATAGCCTAGTATGAACCTATGAACCTATGAACCTATGTACCCAGCCTATGGAAAATTTCTCATATCATACCACTTCATAAAGGCAGCCCATCTAGAGACATTACAAACTACCGACCCACTGCCATCCTCTCTCCCATTGCCAGAATCCTAGAGAAATGGATTCACCAGCAACTCATGAATCACCTCACTACTAACAACTTACTGTCCAGCTCTCAGCATGGGTTCAGGCCTAAACACAGTACAAACACAGCTCTCATTTCTTTTACAGATACCATTTGCTGCCTCAAAAATGAAGCACAGCTGGTCGCAACTATTTTCCTAGACATGTCAAAAGCTTTTGACATTGCTCCCACCAGTTTCTACTTAATAAACTTTCACTTATCATCTCACTATCTCATCCCTAACATGGTTCCATAGTTATCTGTCAACAGGCTACTAAATGGGCAAACACCCTTTCTCCTCTATTACCAATCATCATGGGGAACCCCAAGGCTCCATACTTGGGCCCCTTCTCTTTGTCATATTTACCAATAATCTCAATATGGCCACCCAACACGCCACCATCATCCAGTATGCTGATGATTCCTATCTTATCTGCTCAGCCCACTCCTTACAAGAACTGCAAAATAAAATGCAAAAATCTTTTCAAGACATTGAAAAATTACCTCACCAATCATCAACTCATTCTTAACCCAAATAAGACCAAGCTCATATTCTTCTCCAACAAAACATCCAAACTCAGCACAACACCCCTCTCAATACACTCCTCCAATGGGACAATAATCAAATCCACCAATCGGACCAAGCTGCTTGGAGTTACAATAGATGATACTCTAAAATTTGATAAACACATATGTCTTACAATCACTACAAACTTGATGCTCTATATAGGTTAAGCCTTACCTTACACAACAAGCTAGACTTGCCACAGCTAGATCTCACTTGCTATCCACCCTCCTCTACTGCTCTCAGATCTTTACAAATCCATCCAAAGCTGACCTAAATAAACTACAATCCTGCTATAACAAAATTGCTACGTTTGCTGCCAGTCAACCCCATAAAATGCATCACTGTTCAGTTCTTCAACAACTCAACTGGTTGGAACTTCCTAACCTGTTAGTGCTAAAGCAAATTTCTATTGCCCATAAAATCATTTCCAGCCCCACGGAATGTCCAGCTCTTTCAAACCTGTTACAGCCTAGCACTAACTGCAGGCTCCTAAGGTCATCCAATAAAATATTGCTAAAAGTATCCCTGTCTCACAACTGTCATGGCAACTCCCTCTACTCCTATAAAACTGCCAAGCACTGGAACAATTTTCCTCATCTCATCTTACATATTCCAAACCTATCCACATTTAAAGCTGCCCTTAAAGATTATCTAAATGCTAACTGTCTTTGCACCTGTATTCCTCCTGGTTAGTTTTTTCATTCTATTTTGCATCTCTTCTAGTGCATGAGATATCCTTTTTTTCTGCTTATTTTTTATTTCTTGCATATTTGCTCATTTGGATAATGTACATGTTTACTGCCTTTTTTATATTTGTACTTAACTTATTTTTACTTGCTATGTATAGTTTGTTATTCCTTCTAATATTCCTGTGATCGTAAAAAATATTTTTTAACATACGTTAGTTATTTGGTGTACCTGCCTACCTGTACTGTAACTTTAACTAACTTTTGTACTGTTCTGGAGCTTTTCTCCCCGGGTCTCCGCTGAAAGCAGGTTTCTGACCCAGTCAGACAATACCCGGTTAACAAATATAAATAAGTAATAAATACATGCATAAATATAGACAAATCCACTTCTGATAAGAAACATGTTGCTAGTGGTGTTCCGCAGGGCTTAGTTATGGGACCCCTTCTGTTTGGTATATACTTCTCTGAAGTGAAGGCCAATGTTGGAAGCCTCTGGCTCACCAAGTTCACTAACGACTGTAAGCTGGGAGCAATCACTGAATTTCCAAATGATGTTGACATCTTACAAACAGGCCTAAAAATGACAAACAACTAGTGCCAAAACCATGGTCTGAGACTAAATGATAAAAAATGTGTAATAATGCCCTTCAGTAAATCAGCTATTCCTGCAAATTATAATATTGATACCACAGCCATAAAAGCAGACCTAGTGGTGAGGGACCTAGGAACACAGATATATAGCAACCTAAATGTTGACAATCAGGTAGCTGCAGAAGTCAGGAAATCCTTCTGTGTGGCTCAACGTATAAGTAAAGGCATGCCATCAAGATCAAAGGAAGTGATAGTGCCATTGTACTCAGCCTTCATCAGGTCCATACTTGAGTACAATGTTCCCTTCTGCAAGTACCTAACCTGGCACTTACACTAATTGGAGTGTCCCCAAAGGTTTCTCAGTAAAAAAATACAATGCCTAAGACACTTATCTTATGCAGATCAATTAAAGGCCCTATCACATTATTCCATCTCATATAGTTTTGTGAGAGAGGACTTATAATTGACCTACAAGGCATTCTCTGATCCAGCTCTGATGAAAATGTTATATATTCACGAGAATAATTATAGAAAGGTCATGTGTTCCATGGACCTGAACTTTATTTATGACTCTAACAGAACTTGCTGGAGAGCCAGATTCGTATTCTAAAGGCTACCTCTTCTATGGAATAATCTTCCCATCTTTGTAAAACAAAGGCCATCCCACACTCTCTTCAAAAAGAATATGGATAAATAGAGGGGGAACCATAAATTTGCTTTTTTAATTTCTCCAAATCTTTTGGGTTTCCAGACCATGACAGGAAAGGATTCCATTCATGAAATTAGTATTGTTTCACTCTTTGATGGCAGCCAGAAGTGCTCTCCGCAACACCTACAATGTGCGCAGTAATGACTTTTTCTGCAGTTCGTACGGAGTTACATGGATTGGTAGCATATCTAAATATGATTGTAGATTCTTCTTTATTAGACCCATTGCTCCTACTACTATTGGAAATGTCTGGGTATCTTTCTTCCACATTGCTCTTGTTTTTGCCTGCAGATCCTGATATTTTATGACTTTGTGTTTCTGTACGCAAGACACTGTAGTCACTGGGTATTTTCATGGGCAACTATATCTGGTTTTCTCACATCTATCTTTTGAACTGTTGGTAATGGGTGATGCCATATGATGTAGACTTCATCATTTTCTATGATGCTTTGTGGCTCATGTTTCCAGTGTTTTTCAGCTGCTTCAATATTATAATGTTTGCACAATCCCCAGTGCAATGCAACAGTCCTGCCACATTATTATGCCTTTCAGTATACAGTCTTCTGCCATTAGTATATCACAACCAGCAACAAGGTGTGCAACTGTTTCCAACTCTGTTTTACAAAACCTATTTTGTCTTGTTTCTCCCACATGTTCAATGGACTTTGTATAACAATGTGTACATAGCCCGCTATCTTGGGCCGCTAATATTAACCTTTCATCTTTTGGTTTGAATTCATCTCTCCTTAACCCTTAACCCTTCCTTCACTTGATCCTGATCAACACGATGCTCTTCCAGGAGTTTTCTAGATATGCAACTACATTTAGACAGTTTCCTCATTTCTTGCCTTTTCATCTAATCCTTCACCTTATATTCTTTCTTTTGTTTTTTGACACATTCAGTTGCTACCTGATTTTTATTGACTTCTGGTTTGATTTCCATTCCTGCTTGACATCAATATGCTTCTGCAAGAGTAAGAAAGGAAGTCATCTTAGATTTATTCTCCTCATGTTTCAAAACATTCACTATGTTTGGGTCTTGTGAGGTCAGCAGATATGTATGCAGTCCCACAATTGCAGATCTATACATGTAATCAATTTAATGAGGTCCATACCTCCTTCGATATGAGGAATATATAGCCTTGGTATGCACTGATTTTTATAAATCATTTGGTGAACATGAAGCATCCTTATTATGTTCCTATCTAATCTATCAAATGCCTAATGGGGCCAGTCAATCACTTCAAAACTGTAAGTTAGGACAGGAAGAGCAAATTGGTTTATAGCTTGAATTTTGTTCCTAGATGTCAATGTTGTTTTCAGGATTAAAGTCTTCTGTAATATTCCTTCCTATGTTTTATTCACATTTGTTCATGTTGTATTGTTGATCCTTCATCAGTTCCCAAATATTATACACTCCCTCTTGCTCAGGTTCTTTTATATCACAGTCTGGTCCCAAACTAATGTTTTCTTGCTGCTGCAGCTTTCCTGCTTTAAAGGTTGTTTTTGCACATTTATCAAGACCAAATGACATTTTTATATCATCTGAAAAAGTTTTGACAACCTGCAGCTGTGCTTACAGCTCCTCATCTGATGAGCTATACAGTTTTAAATCATCAACAAAGAGAAGATGAGAAGTCTTTACACTTTGTTGTTTTCTGGGAGCCAAATTATAGCCATGACCTAATCTGTTAAGCAGACAGCTTAATGAGTTAAGGGCAAGGCAAGAGAGCAGTGGTGACAGAGAGTCACCCTGGAATATCCCCCTTTGGATTTTTATCCCTGGAATAATAATTTGTCCTTTATCATGGCTTAAGTGCAAAGTGGTTTGCTGCTGTTTCATGGTCACTGTGATGCAGTTTATCAGTGTAGGGTGTATCTTATACATTTTTAAGCACTCTTTTATTCTTGAATGTAGGATACTGTTAAATGCTTTTTTGTAGTCAATCTATGTCATACTTAGTCTTCCCTGTTTTACAGTTCTCCACTATGACTTTATTTAACAACAGATGATCCTTTGTTCCAAATGGTTTTCTTTTATTGCCCTTTTGTTCTATTGCCATAATTAAGTTTTCTTCTAAATGACTATAAACTCTGTTGGCATCGGTTCCAGTGTGTAGTTTATATGTTGTAGGAAAGCAAGTTACTGGGGTATAATTTTTAGGGTAGGTTGCAGGTTCACGCTTAAGTAGGACCATTACTTTTCCTGTTGTTAGTCAGGTTAGTGTCTGTTCTGGGTGTGCATATGAGTAGTTCTTACTCATGGCTAAATCTTTGTGCAAAGTTTTTAATACTTTTAACCACAAGTTAGGTACTGCATCTGGACCTGGGGTTTCCAATAAGAGGCTTTTCTTAACCTTGTTTCAACCTTTCTGGCTGTTTCTTCATCCCATTTCATATCCTGTAACTTTTGACTTCTTATTCTTTCTTTTACTTCTATCCATTTAGCATCTTTGTTATTTTCTACAGGATCTTCATAAATATTTCTCCGAAATGTATCTATTTCTTCTTCTTTTGGTGGCCTTTCAATCCCTTTTGCCTTGTTTCCCAGTTCTCTATAAAACATTTTGGGTCATCAATAACTTGTTTATTTTGTACTTTTTCTTTATATTTATCTGTGTATCTTCTTAGTTTTTCTACCTGTGCTGATATTTTTAGTTTATCATTTGTGACAGTGCATGATAAATCCTGATCCATTATAATACTACAGATTGCTTTGATCACATCTGTCTTTCTAAGTATTTTTGTTGATCTGTTCCCTCTTCTATACTCTTCTAATAGTGACACTTCCTGTCTTAATTGCTTTATAGTTTTCTCTGTTCAAACCATCCATGATGGTATTCGATTTCTCCGCTTCCTTTCCCTTACTACCCTGTGTTCTTGTGGTAGAATTTTATCTGTTATTAATTTAGCTGCACAGTAATATATCCTGTTTACTTCTGTTATACCCCATGGATCTCTATGGACAGTCCTCCATTTCCTGTGGGCATTCTATAGAAAGTTCTATAGCATCATCCTGTGGCACATTCTCTTTAATTGTATCCTGTGTTATCTGCTTCTCTGTCATATGGGAATCCACTAGCCTATCACTCCTCATCATTGACTGCATCACAGTTGCCACAGTTTCCTGTTCCTTTTGTTGCTGTCCATCTTCAAGTGAATGTTTAGTCAAAATAAACTTTATTGTCAACTCACCAGAGAATACAAATAAAGAAAAGATAACAAGAACAACAGTATAACATTTCAATTTAAAGAAGATATTTAATACAAGACCCCAGAAGGATAAATAAACCAATAATAACAGCAAAAACACACAAGCCCCCCCAGACAGTCATGAGAAGAATACTGCCCATAGCAGCATGACAGGGTAGGATTGCACATGTTAAGATTGTCATTCTTTGTTCATCTGCATCAGACAAACAGCAGGCAATTGCTCGTGAATAAGAAAATATAATGCTACATCAACGAAAAAAAAAAAAAAGATATTGCACACTTTTCAGCTGATCTATGTATTGTGAATTATTACTGACTAAATAATCGGTGGCTGGTATCAGAGTTTATGTCTTAACACTGTTGGGTAGAAGCTGTTTAAGTATCTGGTGGTTCTGCAGCGGATACTCTGATATATCTTGCCCGAAGACAGTTGTGCAAACCAGCCATGTGCATGGTGATGGAGTCATGAATTATTTTGGATGCACATTTAATGCTTCTTGCTGTGAAGAGATCCTGGATTGATTGGTAAGTTTGTGCCCATGATTTTTTCGGCAACCCGCACCACTCTCTGTAGCTTCTTTCTTTCTGCTATTGTATTTTTCCCAAACCAAACTGTGAAGCTACTATTGAGAATGTTTTCAGCTGCTCCTCTGTAGAATGTGGTGAGAACAGTAGTTGGGAGCTTTGGTTTTTTGAGCCTTCCGGGAAAAGTGGAGACGTTGGTGTGCTTTTTTGACCAACTGTTCAGTGTTCATAGCCCAAGAGAGATCGTCTGAAATGCGCACCCCCAAAAACTTTGCAGATTTGACCCTTTCCACCTCTTCACCATTTATCATGAGTGGTGAGTGTGTTGTTGACCTTTTCCTGAAGTCTATAATGATTTATTTTGTTTTATTGACATTCAGGTCTAGGTTGTTCTTAGCACACCAGCCAATCATTGAGTAGACCTTGTCTCTTTCAGCTCTTTCAGTGTCCCCTTTGATGAGGTCCAGAACCATAGTATCATCTGCAAACTTAATGCTGTCATTGGTGTTGTATTTTGCAGAGCAGTCATGGGTGAGGATGGTGAACAACAGGGGGCTTATCATACAACCTTGAGGAACACCAGTGTTGAGTATTATGCATCCTGAGGTGTTGTTGCCCACACATGTTTTCTGCAGTCTGTTTGTCAAGTAGTCGAGGATCCAGTTACACATGAACTTGCTAACTCCAAGATGTACAAGCTTGTCAATAAGCATAAGCTGTATTTAATGCTGAGCTGAAGTCAATAAACAACAGTCTGACATAGTTGTTTCTTCTCTTCAGATGATCAAGTGAGAGGTGGAGTGCCATTGAAAGAGCATCCACAGTGGATCTGTTAGCCTGATAAGTGAACTACAGAGGGTCGAAGGTGGATGGAAGGTTTGCCGACATATGACTTTTAACTAGCCTCTCAAAGATTTCATGACATTTGAAGTTAGAGCAACCAGTCTGTAGTCATTCAGGCAGGCTGGATTAGCATTTATGGGGAGAGAGACAATATTCGTCACCTTGAAGCAAGAGGGAACTTTACCAAGACTAAGGGAGGTATTGAAAATATCAGTTAGAGCTGAGTATAGTTGGTCTGTACAGTCTTTAATCACTTTGTTCAGAATTTTATCTGGACCAGCAGTCTTCCTGGGGTTCACCTTCTTAAGTTGAGATCTCACTTCATTGGAGTTAAGGCTGAGCACCCCCTCCTCCTGGTCAATAGGTTGCTTTGTAGCAGCCATATTGTTCTTCTCTTCAAATCTGCCAAAGAAGGAGTTCAACCTGTCCAGAAATTTAATGCTGTTTTCATACTGAGCTGACCTGGTTTTATTGTCAGTAATCTCTTGTATCCCTTCCCAGAGACTCCTGGTGTCCCTCATGTCTGCAAACTGACTTTGTAATTCTTTCCATATTCCCTCTTGGCCTCTTTAATGCCCCTTTTTAGGTTTGCTCCAGCTTCGCTTAGACCCTTCTTGTCCTTGGCCCTGAATGCTGCATTTCTTGGCTTCAGGAGATCATAAACTTTGTTGTTGAGATATGGCTTTTGGTTAGCTCTGATTGTGATGCTTTTGATGTCAGACACATCATCAACACACTTAGTGATGCAAGCTATTACTACTTCCGTGTAATTATCAGTGTTCACCAATCCATCTGACATAGTTGCCTCTTTGAAAATGTCCCAACAGGTGTTGTCAAAACAGTCTTGGAGACATCACAAAGCCCCCTCGTGCCAGACCCTGATCTGCTTAACTGTGGGCTTTTCTCTGATCAGAGCTGGTTTGTAAGTTGGTAGAAGCATGATGGTAAGATTGTCAGAGCTTCCTAAGTTAGGCTGTTGCATTGCATGATGGTAAGATGTCCAGAGCTTCCTAAGTTAGGTTGTTGCATTGCATGATGGTAAGATGGTCAGTGCTTCCTAAGTTAGGTTGTTGCATTGCATGATGGTAAGATGGTCAGAGCTTCCTAAGTTAGGTTGTTGCATTGCATGATGGTAAGATGGTCAGAGATCCTAAGTTAGGTTGTTGCATTGCATGATGGTAAGATGGTCAGGGCTACCTAAGTTAGGTTGTTGCATTGCATGATGGTAAGATGGGCAGAGCTTCCTAAGTTAGGTTGTTGCATTGCATGATGGTAAGATGGTCAGAGCTTCCTAAGTTAGGTTATTGTATTGCTCTCTAGAAACCTTTGATGTTGGAATATGCCTTGTCCAGAGTGTTAGCACCCCTTGTAGGAAAATCTACAAATATAGTAATAGGGTTACACCTCTCTCAGATCCGCTTGATTAAAATCACCAGCAACCGTGTGTGCAAAGTCTGACTTTTTCCTCTGCAGCTCACAGATAGAGTTATAAAGAGTGCTCAGGGCCTCAGTGGTGTTTGCACTGAGTGGAATGTATACCACTGTTACATATATTCCATTTAGCTCTCTAGGTACATCAAAGGGTCTGCATTTTAAGGACAGGACAGGAACTCTAGATTGTTAGAGCAATGTGACTGAACAATCTCACAGTTCTTACACCATCTTTCATTCACATAGATGCAGACTCCACCTCCCTTGGCCTTCCCACACTGGTTATACTGGTTTCCTGTGAAAATGCTCCAAAATATCTTCATATGGCAATGGATCAGTTTCTTCTCATTCTACTGGTTTCTCCTTAATTTGGATGGCTATTGCTCTATCCTGCTGTGGTGTTTTCTAAGTTAGATTTTCTACACTGAATCCTTCACTTTGCAGGTACTCCATAACCTCAGTTTCTGTTTCTTTAACTTTTCCATTCCTATTTTTTTTTCTGTTTTTCCTCTTTGTCTTCTTATTTTTTTGTATTGTAAAGTTTTCCATGTCTGGATTCCTTTGCCTGTATTTCTATTCAAATATCTTTGGTGCTGCTCTTTTTGTTTTGATTAGTTTTGCTATCTCCTTTGCACAAATATTACACCATATTAAGTCTCTTTTTCTTTCTCATGTCCATATTTCTTCTTCAGATGGTCCTGATCTTCCTGTTTCTCCTTACTTTGGGGTTTTGTTCCATCATGCTGTGATGTAACCTGTGTTAGACCTTCTATATCAAATCATTCACTTTGCAGGCATTCCATAACTTTAACTTCTATTTTTTTAACTTCTGCTTTACTAATCATCTTTTCTACATTCACTTGTTGTGATATTATTTTATTTATTGTGAAATTTTCCATATCTGGATGCCTTTCCCTGTATTTCTCTTTGAATATCTTCGGGGCTGCTTTTTTTGTATTGATTAATTTAGCTTTCGACTTTGCATGAATATTGCACCATTTCAAATCTCTCTTTCTTTCCTATGTCCATATTTCTTTTTTATATTTTTCAAAAATCTCTAGATTTTGTTGTTTATATTTTCACACTTCCTCAGATATTTCTTCTTCCAAACAGATCAATGTTTCTTGATCTATATAGTGTTTTTCACAAATCTGTTGTAGTAATGAGCACAATTTTTTATTTGAAGCTTCTGACTATTTTTTCTTGTGGAAGTATTTTTCTTCCATGTAACTTCTCTCTTAATCTTTTTGAATAGTTTGTGCCTGGAAATTCTGGGCTTTTTGCATAATAGTAACATACATAATTTCTTTCTTATCCTCAATAGTCCACTGTATCGTCTTTGTGGCTCTTCTTTGGCCTATCAGTTTTTGTGATTTTTGTGGACTTCTACTTTCTTCTGCAACAGTGGGGGCATCCTTCCCCTGTGCCTGGCCTAGCCCCATTGTAGGAACGTTTCCATATTTTGAGGATTCTATATTGTCATTTTTTTCCAGTCCTGGCATCAATGTGCCTACCAGGATTGGGCATGTTTTTATCCTGGGTCTTGTGTGCCCAGCTTTCTTTTTAAATTTTTTTTACCAATTTCTGTCCATGATAGATGCTGTATAAAATACAGTCTACATATCAGTGTCATCTTGGTGAGATATTGTGAAAAACAGGCTCCACCTCATGAAGGTACTTACCAATACTTGATGATGAATTCAATTTCAGCAACACTATTGTCCTTTGCTTGCTGGCTTATCATCTCTCCATTCAGACCCTGATTCACGCCTGGGGTACTGCCCATGTCCCATATGGACAGAGGTAATCTGTAAAATGACTAAGGGCTCCAACACCCAAAGACACATTACCCTGGTACTACCCCATCCCATATCCAGGGAATTAAGATATAATATTGTCATATCCTGTGCATTATTGGCTAAGCTTCTAAAGGTTCTTGTGCCATTTGCCAGTAGCGACCTATGACCACCCACTTCAGGTGGACTTGCATCAGGCTCTTATCTTCATCTAACTTCCCTTACTACCTTCCACAAGTTATATTCCCTGCAATATATAAATATAATTGTGTCAAAAATAGACTGGCACAAATTTCTAATGATCCTGTAGGTTTGCCACATACCTTCTCTTCTCTTGTTGCAAACTTGTGCGTAGATCATGCTGGGAAATCTTGAGGCTCTTGCTTGACACACAAGCACTACTGTTGTCCATGCCTCCCTGTGGCCATGACATGCTCATACACACTCTTCCTGCAGTTTTGCTGTGAATGCAGCCAGTATATTAAATGAGCAACTTATCATGCACACTTCCCTGGACACATTAATTGTTAATGACCACCAGTGCTTGTCACACACACCAGTAAAGAGTGGAGGGCTGGCCTCCTCCATGGTCACAATTTTTCTGAATCCCAGGAATATTCATAAAATTTTATCATAATTCTCCAAAATAAACTTTGTCTAAAAAGTTTTATTGAATGCATAATATATATTCAAATATGAAGAAAAGTTTTAAAAACTCTAGTCCACCCTCTTGTGTTTCATTGTAAACTATGCCCCTATTCACTGAACTGCATGATTCAACAAGGAACCCCATATAAAAAATGCTGTTAACAAGTCTTGTTCCATCTGCTTTAGCAAACTGTATACATTTCTAAATGCCTTAATATTAATGTCCCATTTATCAAATATACCTTTTTTTGCAAAAGATATACATTGCAATTTTTTCTCACTTTTACATTTTTTCAAACTATTTTTGCCATTTCTTTGTAAGAATTTCTTCTTTTCTATAAATTATCCCTAACATTTCTATTTCCTTTTCACTAAAACAAATACTTCTTGCCTTTCTTTACAGTTGTTCCAAACCTCCAAACTTTTACTTTTCATTTTATTCAAATGAAGTCATGTTCTCTAAATTATTCTCCATTTATATTATAATTTCCCTTATCCAGTCTATATTCTTACTAAATAAATCACATAGTATGCATAAGTCATTGCTATTGGTAATTTAACAATTTGCAGTATCTCCCAACTCTCTTACTTTACTTTTTCTCTATTTTTTTTCACCTCACCCTCGAATGCTCTCTTTCAAAACTGCACCCACATCAACACGTACAGCCACATCTCATGGGGCCTCTACTTCTTAACCCATAGGCCAAGCCACCACACAACCCAACATTCTGGTCACTGAAGACTCCATTATGAGAAACACTGATGTCCCTCTCATCAGGCTAAGGAGAATGTTATGGCCAGGGGTCAGGGCCAGGTTCTGCCACATTATGCACACACTCAGGTCACTGGACTACAAGTACCAGTATGAGTCAATCATAGTCCATATGGGTGTAAATGACTTGAGATATACTCCCCTAGACTATATGAAGAGAGGCATCATGGAGCTCTTGGAATATGTGTCCCAGGCTGGTATGAGCTTAGCATTGAGCAGTATTTTACCTTCTCCAAGGATGATGTCACAATATGAACAGAAGACGACTGACTTTAATAATTAGCATAGTTTCTAATGTCATTCTAAAGGGGTGCAACATCAGTTAGCATGGAAGGAGATAGTCAACAGTCCATTCTGTTTTCCCAGGGATGGTCTACACCTCTTCACTCTAGGCTTTTGAATTTTAAAGAATATATTGACCTCCCCCATAGTGCCTTTATTGGGCAATGTCAAACTGAAAGTACTTCCAACATAGCAAAAGGAAGTGTAGCACCCAACAGGATAAAAGCACTCTTATCAAACTAAACAAACAACTCAGAGGACAAATAAAGTCTACTAAAGCCAAATTTGAGGTAAATTTGGTCTCCCAGGGCAAGAACAACCACAAGACATTCTTTAGCTATGTACGCAGCCTCAAAGGCAATAAACAATTGTGTGCAGAGCTCACTGTTAATGGAGCCACCTATACTGAGTCAGAAGATATAGCAAACCTACTGGTAGACAAATTCAGTTGTAGCTTTACACGTTTCTCCTCCTCCATCTCCCCTCTGGAAATACCATCAAATATAACTACTACTATCACTAGGGAACAGGTTCTCAGTGCTCTCTCTAAGGCTAAGAACAGGATGCCTTCTAAATAGCATGAAACATGACCTATCAGGGCCTCTAGAATTACTATTTAACTGTAGCCTCCAAACAAGCTTCATGGCTCACAAATGGAGAACAGCAACGTCATTCCTTTGCACAAAGGTGGGCCATCTACAGACCCTGGAAACTACAAACTCATGGGCTTTCTGTACTCTCATATGGAAATTATCAATACTGACATAGGAAACCTTCAGACACTGGACCCGACTCGGTTTTGTGAAGGGCAGGTCATGCCTGCTAGACCTGATAGACAAGGATGAAATGGTTCAGACTGCTCACCTTGACCTAGCCAAGGCATTTGACACAGCACCCCACTCAGGCATTGTTAACAAACTCAAGAGTTTAGGTATAAACATTATGTCACCTGGTGGATAGCCATTCCAAATATTTTCTGCATTATTTTTAATAAACAGCTTATAGTATCCACTTCAAATTCCCAATAATATGTTTTATTTTCTTTTATTCATAAAAAGTATCACTATTTGACAAATCATTTAATATATCATAAATTCTTCTTCCCATTCATTCAGTACTTACTATAATACACATTTCCTAACTTGCTCATATTCACATTAAGATTATAAACCAATTCATCTTTTTCAGGTACAGTATTTTCATTCACTAAAATTAATATTTATCCATTTATTTTACTGTTATATCCATCTGTAATTCTTCTACTTGCTTTGGCTGTAACATAAAAAACTTTTTCATTGCCCATTCATTCTCATACCTATTAACTCTTCTTTATAAATTTATCTTACATATTCTTGAATCCCGTCATAACTAGAGGGAATTCAATGAAGCCTACATGTTTTTTTCTTGATGCTTACATGGATGCAAACATATTGAGATTCAGTAAACACTACTGAGTGGCAAGCACACACACAAAAAAACAGAAAATTACGTGGCGTGCAAATCATCTCATAATCAGATGAATCTCATGCAAATGAGGCAGGTAGAGTGATCCAAAAAGCAAAAAGGTATATGTTTAGACCACGTGTTAGTGTCCAAAGTGTAAGTGGAAAATTTCCACGTACAGGACTCTAGACAGACAAAAGGGGGTGTAAAACTGTAGAAATGTGGACAGAAATCCCCTGAAAATGTTATACCATGTACACATATGAGCAAAACTATTATTCTGGATGTCAGAAAGATTAAGGGAATAAGTTAAATTAATAATTTTATTTTTTTAATAATCCCAGCATGTTTGTGCTATGCGCCACAGTGCATAAACATGCTTAATAGATAAATAAAAAAAAAAAAAATAGGAAAAAAAAGAATTGTATACTATATGACAGAAATGTATTATAGGACCTTGCATGGGGTCCCTACAATAGTGCATTGCTACTGTTGCTAAGGTGATAGGGCTATGAAGCATGTAGTTTCCAGGCTTGTCAGCAAGGATGTGTATGCAAATGAGGTGGATTTATTGACTAGCAGAAAGGAGTAATTGTGTCGACATATCCCTTTTGTGTAGGCTCTTAGACCATGTTGATGTTTACACGGGATGTGGCTGACATTGGGGTGGGGTTTCCTCTCACTTCTAAGCTCTTTTAAGTTTAAGTGTGTGTGTGTTTGTGTGGCACTCCACTTGGCTATGTGTGTCCTTAAAACCAGATGTATTCAATTATTAATTTTGACCTTTGCATAAGCTACGTGGCACTGTGTACATCACTGTGCACTGCAATAGGTCGATTAAATGATGTTAATTATATTGTAGGCAGGTGGAATGCATCACAGTCAGCCAATCACACATTCTGGACCTACAGCAGAGCTGTATAAAGTATGCATACACTCTACATTCTGATTTTCCTCCAATTCTCTGGCCCATTGGAGTACAGACCTGGGAATTTTAACTGAGATAATGCTGGGGGCTGCTGCAGGTCTGCTACATCTATATATGCTAGATTCTGAAGCCAGCGCTGCTGGTGCTGCTGACAATAGGCCCAGGCAGAGAAGAAGAAGAGTGTTCAGGCCCAGGGTAACCTTCCAGGAACTACATGAGCTGGAGATTGTAGAGCACTACAGGGTGGACAGGGACATATTACAAGAACTCACTGAGCTCTGCCACCCTCAACTCAGACCTAGAGTGAACAGAGGCAAACCCATCCCAGTGGAAACAAATGTGTAGCCCTTAGGATACTAGCTACAGGTACTTTCACCAGCTGGGGACATGATGGGGGTCTCACAGGCATCTGCACCCAGGATACTCCACCAGTTCATGGATGCCATGCTACCACATGTCAGTGAGCACATATATTTTCCCCTCACCCCTTAGGTGAGAGCCAGCAATATGCAACACTCCTACCATGTAGCACACTACCCTGAAGTATTGAGTGCCATAGATTGCACTCATGTATACAGCAAAGCAACACCCAGTGAGGAGGGTAGAATCTACATCAGCTGCATGGGGTACCACTCCATCAACTGCCAGGTCATGTGGAATGCCCAGGGGATTATCCTGAATGTGTGTGCTGGCAGTCCTGGCAGTTATCACAACTCCCATATCTGGCACACATCACAGCTGTACCAGATGTTTGCTGGGGAGACATCCCACACGGCTATTTACTGGGGGATGCTGGCTACGCCCTGGAACTGTGACTGATGACACCCATCAGAAATGCACACACACCCAAGGAAGAATGCCATAATGAGGCAAACGCACAAACTAGGAACATCATAGAGCATGTGTTTGGGCTTCTGAAGTCACAGCAGTTCTGATGCCCAGATATATCTAGTGGAGCCCTGCAGTACCTTCCAGCCACTTGTGCACATATGTTCACAGTATGTGCTATGTTACATGATTTGATCCTGTGGAAACAGCTGCAGCAGGATCAGCAAAGAGAAGGGATACACAGCCCCACATCAGTGCCTAGGTCACCACAGCCACAGTCACAGGATATTTCTGTATTTTCTGCAAGGGGGGTTATGTCTAATACTTAGTTTTAATGAGACTGATCTGTGGTCAGATCTCACCAGGGAAGACCTCACAGTGGGGGGGGGCTGCAGTGGTCACCCATATTGGTAAACATATGATGCACTACACTGGTACCCCTTGTGGGCATTGTAGTTAAGGACATAGGTTCATAGGTTCATAGATTGGTACTTCAGAGGAGGAACACCTTGCTGATGTCTTTGTAGATAGACATAGGTGTGCTCAGTACACCCTGGCTTTGGCTAAGAAACAAAGCATGGCACATTCACTGACAACCTGGTGACCTAGGGACTAACATCTTACTCCTACTCACATCCATATATTAAAACTGATGTCAGGCAACCCACACAACCTTAACCTATCCATGTATTGGCTGTCAACTGGTTGCATCAGACAGAATCAGTCCTGAACTACAGTTCTGTCAACTGCTGCATATGCAAGGTAAGTCTCTAAGCTAAAAAGTACTTGTAACGATTAATATGATATGGTATCGTGCGATGGTGGTGCTGCGGTAGCGTTGTCACCTCACAGTAAGACACTGTCCAGTTCGATTCTCAGCTAGAGTGTCTTCTGCGTGGAGACATGCATGAATGGGCATACCTTCATTGAAGGTTGTGTGTCAGGGCTGGTAACTCGGCACGTAAAAATCAACTACCAATCATTAGCGAACCGGAGATCCGCTGTGGTGACTCCTAATCGGGAAAAGCCGAAAGACACAACAACATTGTATGTATGGATCTGCTACATTTATGCAAGTAAATATAGTGGGTTATTTGGACAGAAGTAACATCCACATGGGACTACAGATCCCCATTCCACTGTTATGTGTCCTTTAATATTCACTAGGTATTATGCATGGAATATTCAGTACAGTCAAGGGAGATGTTACACAGTGGGGTTACATGATATTCGGACTACTATGTATCCCAGCAGAACATGCAATGTTGTTCCCTCACCCTCAACACATCAGTGTGCCCTTATAACTGCTTTAACAGTAACTCATCAGTGGTATATCAGCAGTCCTGGCAGTCTCAGGGCAAGTTACATAGAAATTCCTCATACATCCCATGTCTTACTTAATACAGGAATAACAACGTACATATTTATGCTGTTGATTGTGTGATGAATGACCCCTTTCTGCCGGACATCTTGTGTGGCTCAGTAGACTAGGGAAGTTAACATGTGTGATGGTGTTGATGGTTCTAATCTAGAAGTGTCCATTTCTTCTGGATATGAGGTATTCCTATGTTATGTTTTACAGACTGCCAGTCTGTGTTTTAGACTGTTATTAATCTCTGTTGCATAATAATTACATCAGAGAGCTATAGAATGTCGTAGACAATGTGAGTGATGTGCAGTACTGCAGAAACAGGGACAGATGTCATTTTCTGTAACACACAAAATCCCATACTGGAGTACAGGTAGGTGTGGGCTGGAATCAGTTAATATGTAGTGAGAATCCCACTGGGCATGCTCATACACTTAGCTAAACAGAGTACAATTATGTTGTTCCTTGATCAGAATGACCTGTTATATATAGATATGTCAGTAGATACATACTTATATGTATACATATCTGTCTGTCACTATCTCTCTCTCTCTCCTATTGATACTATATCTATCTCTGTATATACACAAATATGTATATATATATATATATATATATATATATATATATATATATATACTGTATAATATCACACACACACACACACACACACACACACACACACACACAGCTACATTTATATATACATCCCTGTTATATACATAAATATGTATGTGGATGCCTGTATTGTTCTACATACCCTGATAATGGTGAGTAAAGCTGCACTATCACACATATATAATAAGGATACAAATTAAGGGCTCAACAGTACATCATGCACTTACTTACAGACCTCTGTGCCTGCTGGATGTCGCCACACATACACCAACAGGTGAACAGGTGGTGTAATATATAATTTTGTCTATGCATGCATTGACAGGGCACATTACTCCTGACCACAGACTTGCCCGTCCAAATGCAAACAGACACATATGGCCAAAATGGCAACTATAGCCACATAGCTAGGATAAAAACAGTTATCTGACTGCTAGGCTAACAGAAAGGAGCAATGTTACTCTGCAGGTCACAGGCGCTGTTCAACCAAGCCTAGTTTATGTAATCCACATGTAGTTTGCCTGCAGTCATGTACAAAACAGACTTAAGTTGTGGCACGTGTGATAGGTACTGTGATCTGTGGTGTGCTAAATTAGATAGCTAGGGGTTCCAATCTCACTCCAGGCCACTCAGTGTGTGTGTGTGTGTGTGTGTGTGTGTGTGTGTGTGTGTGTGTGTGTGTGTGTTGGTGGGCACGCATGCATCTCCTCACAAAACAACTGAGAATCCCTCATTGAGTACCCCACTGCAATGGTGCTGCACGTTTTGGTCCTGTAAGTTGGTCCCACCCTCCAAACTGCCCTCTTCTACAATGCCTGCTGATGTCATATACCTTAAGACTACCAAGTACTATGCTTATGTCAGACTTAAGCCATGGCGGATGCAATAAGTACTGTGATCTATATAGCATGTTCGACTTGATCGATAAGGGTTCTAATCTCACTCCAGACCACTTGCTGTGCATGCATGTGTGCATCTCCCTGCCAAATAGCTGAAAATCCCTCATTGAGTACCAAACTACAATGGTGCTGCACTTTATGGCCCTGTACGTTGTCCACGCCCTGCAATCTGCCTTCTTCTACAAAACCTGCTGATTTCATATTCCTTAAGACTACCATGTGCTACGCTAAGGTGTATCTTAAGCCATGGAGTATGCTCTAGGGCTATTAGGTTACTAAATGTCAAAGATCCTATGATTTCATAAGCTGTAAGCTGATGTAAAGTGCTCTAACAGCCACATAGACACACCTGGCTACATTGAGGATAGTAACAATTCCAATTAATGTTAGCAGGACACTGCACAGCATACACACAATCCAAGTTGGTTGCAAGTAGATTAGAACACCTACCTATCTAATGGCCCACACTACACATCACAGTACATAATGCACGTGCCACACCTCAAGTCTACTATTACTATTTCTTTAGCACATTTTATACTTTGTGACATCAGCTGGCCTTGTTCTGGTCAGGCATTTGGAGGCCCATATCACCTGCTACAACCAAAATACTGCAAAATCCTAACTCTTTCTAAGTCACTGAGGTGATCATAATTATGTCATATGGAGATATGCACACACACTGAGTGGCCTGGAGTGAGATTAGAACCCCTACCTATCTAGTTTAGCACATTCTAGATTACAGGACTTATCCCACATGCCACGGCTTAAGTCTGACATTAGGATGGCAGTTGGTAGTCTTAAGGTATATGACATCTGCAGGCATTGTAGATGAGGGCAGTTTGGAAGGCAGGACCAATTTACAGGGCAAAAAAGTGTAGCACCATTGCAGTTTGGAACTCAGTGAGGGATTCTCAGCTGTTTTGCAGGGAGATGTACACATGTATGCACACCAACATACCAAATGGCCTGGAGTGAGAGTAGAACCTTACCTATCAAGTCTAACACACTACAGATCAGCTATTGGAGGTGGATACCCCTATTTTGAGTATGTGTTCCATCAGTAAGCCACTTAGAGACCCCTATAATTATATTACTGTGGATGCCTAAGTGAGTGCTTTTGTCAATGATGCCTGAGAGGGGGAATAGAGTCACATGGCTTGGCTAAGTCCAGGGGGTTGTATGCTCTGATATCCCCTCACCCATGTCTTTGGTGACTGCTTCAGATATGTCCACCAGGTTTAACAGCCATGATCTTCCTGTCAGAAATCTAAACTGTGTACAGTTAAGTGTTTGTAGATTACATATATGTTTGCTGATCAGCTCCATAATGATTTGTCCCATGTGCTTACAAATATGGCTACTCAGGCAAATAGGCCTATAGTTCTGGTGGTCAGTGGATGCACCACCTCTGTGCATGGGTATAACAGTTACCATTGTCCAGTCAGCTGGGATTCAACCAGTGGTTACAGTATGATTGCAAGGAGTTCCCAGTGGTGTTAGTAATCCTTGTTAGATCCCATGTAGGAAGCAGCTTGGGATATTAGCATGTCCAATAGATGCTGTGTATTCTCCATAGAGAGGTCAGTTATGACCTGCTCTGGAGATAGAGAAGGTATGAGACAGGTTGTAGGAATGTCATGTGGCACATTTGGTAAGGACAGGGGAGTGAGGTTAATGGAGAACCTGTGGGAGAACAGGTTAGTTATGAGTGCAATGCAGACTCATTATATGTAATTTCATTAAGTTCGAGTTCAGTGACAATCTGGGCATTTCCTCTGAGGTTGCACATATAACTACACTATGTGTTGTGGTTTTGCTTTGTGGGGAGACCTGTTTTGTGACATACTGTTTCTGCATGATGTCACAACAACAGTATGTGCTTGTTTTAGCTGAGGAGGGTGTGCCTCCATTTCAGGGGGGCATCCTCACCCCAACTGTCACACAGCAATGTCCACCTCTTATTGTACAGCCTGCTAATGGCAGTTGTCCACCAGGCAGATTTGCTGTGCCATGTGGAGCTCATTTTCCTCCTGGCAGGTACAGCCGAGTCTATGCAGTTGCACTGCTGCTTACATAAAGCATGGGTGTACAGCTCTGCATACTTGCCTGTCCCATCTGAGGGGGGAGGTGCAGTCAAGCTATGTAAACCATCCCATAGGAAGTACTAAATAGCTTTGTTGAGGTATATTTCTGTATTTTCTGCAAGGGGGGTTATGTCTAATACTTAGTTTTAATGAGACTGATCTGTGGTCAGATCTCACCAGGGAAGACCTCACAGTGGGGGGGGGGGGCTGCAGTGGTCACCCATATTGGTAAACATATGATGCACTACACTGGTACCCCTTGTGGGCATTGTAGTTAAGGACATAGGTTCATAGGTTCATAGGTTGGTACTAGGCTATTGGCCCTAGGGCCTATATAAGCTTAGCCAAAAAATGTACCCTGGCTTTCGCCACCCAAGAAAATTATTTTCCTGTGCCCCTGTCGAGCAGAGCCACAGAAGTGATCCCTGGGGTGAATTTCCCATTTCCCATCCAATCATCAAGATTTTTCTTGAAGAGTGCTAATGAGGAGCTCTGTTTGACATAGATAGGTAGTCTGTTCCAGAGTATGGGAAGTCTCTGGGACAGGAATCTATCCCTCCAGCATGTTCCGTATATTGTGGTGACAAGGTTTAAGTCCCTAGAGCATGTAGCTTGGAGGGATTGGGATTTCTTTAAGTGGAGCATGTCCAACAGCTCTGGGTTTGACATAGCTTTGTATGTTAGGCAGAGATTACCCCTGAGTAGGCGATATGCGATGGAGTAAAGCTGTAGTTTTTTGAGATGGTCTGTGTAGGGCATCTGTTTGAGGCCAGTAATCCTCTTTGTGAGGTATTTCTGTGGTCTTTCCAGTTGTTGTAGATGTCTTGTGAGGTACATACCAAAAGGGGCATTGTACTCTATAATGGGTCTAATGAGTGATGAGTAGAGGGGAACAATTACCTCTTTTTTTCTGGATGAGAATCCTTTTGTGATGAGATGAGCCACATAGAAGGATTTCCTGACCACTGTGGTGATGTGATTATCAAAGGAGAGACTACTGTCCACCTGTGTCCCAAGGTCTCTTATCACATTTTTGGTATTATGTAGACTACCAGCTATGTGGTAGTTCATGGGTACAGAGTTTTTACCAAAGGGAATGACAATACACTTTTTTGCACTGAGCTTCAGGACATGGACTAACTTTTGGATAAGTGAGCTTCAGTACAACTAACCAACAAAGTTGGTGGTTACTTAATGTCACCCTCAAACCATGGTATACTGATATATCTTGATAGACAGAAGTGCATTCAAATAAGCACAATGGGTGCCTGGATTCATGGAGCTGCTCCTGTAGCTGGCAATGGCTTGATTATGTGCCATTCCAACAGTGAATAGCACCTGCAGTGTCTCCAGTATATCACAGTGTTTCACCAAATGTGGATGTGTATCGATCCTTAATGAATATGTATACGCCACCTACATTACCTTGTGCACTGTCAGTTTGAGGTCTGAACATGTGGAAGGACATGTAGTCTGGTATGGCTGTGGTGATGTCCACAGCCTTGAACCAAGTGTCTATGACTGCACAAATATCTGCATATTCCAAGGTGGGGACACCTTCCACAGAGTGGGGTTTAGTGTTGCCATTCCCAGCATGTAGCAGCATAACTGCAATGTTGTACAAAGATGGCATTCTCATTGGAAAGTTTTCCCTCCAGACAGTGCCTATAAGATGTACTGTGGGAGGGTCAGCAGCCTTGGCCAATACTCAGCATCCCAGGGTCAGACATGAAGACCATCTCTGGCAAAGCATTGATGTCTGTTGAGCAAGTCATCCCAGGCAGACATGTAGGATCCCCTTACAATGACACCACATGCTAGGGCAATTATCGACATCCATCATTTTCCATGTGTATTGAGTCATCATCCTAGGTGAGGGTCAAATGCTGCTGAAAGATATAGGTATACCCGCAAGAGACACAGAGTGTCTGAGCTTAGTCATTTATCTGCATGCAGTCTGGTGACATATGTCCCTAGTCATACACATCTGCAGGAACTATGATGTCATCATTATGTTACCTGATATTCCTTGAGTTGCGGCAATGTGTGGTATGGTGTATCATGTCAACCCACACACAGCTAACTCTGACCTTTCACATATGTGGCCTGGTGACAGGGGCATCAATGTGTCTCACAATGTAATCATCTACTGTGCTCTCCACAGGTATGATTATGCATACTGAACTTGCATATGTTTTTCTGAGGTGTCTGTTGTTTGGGAATGTGTCTGGTAAGGAGCTTCACACATGTAGGTGTGTGTGATGTGGGTGTGGGTAGAGCAGGAGGTGAGTGCATGTTGGCAAAATGCTCATTGCTATATGTACTGACTGTTGTTTGAGACACCATGGAATCAAGGTTTGAAATACAGTCACATCTGTCACACTATGTGTTACTGTGGCATAGGAGTAGAGGGGTGGGGACACTTTCTGCATCTCATCAGCAGTCATTGATAGTACCATTAGCAATACATTCATGCTTGTGTGTACATCACAACACATCAACATTAGGCAGTGTCATAACAGATGGTGAAATGTAACATGTCACCTTTATGTAGGTCCCCTAAGGTAGCACAGCACCTGACAGTGTGCCATAAAATGCTTTGCCAGCCATGTGACTCTTGGATTGACTATAATCCTGTTATTAGGCTTGGTCACAATACTATACCTACAATGTGACACTGTGCAATTCCAGCAAAGTTAGGATCATGCTGCCACACCCTTGGGGTTAACCAGTCTGAAACACAGTGTTTGTAGGCACTCCTTGCAGTGACAGTGTGGATGCGGTAGCGGCCTTAGGTCAACTGGTGCCCTAGGCAAAAGGGCTCTGCGGCACCCCCCACCACACTACCTGGTGCCCCCATCCTGGTCTAACCACATCAAATAAATACTAGAAAAGTGCCCCTGCTAGACCGGCACCCTAGGTGGCCGCCTAGTTGGCCTATGCCTAAGGCCAGCTATGTGTGGATGTCCATGCATGCACAGAGGACTTGTTCAACACTGCTGACATTATGTTAACCTTGCAAGTGTACAATGCCTATCAAACAACCAGACAGCAAACTGGCTGTTGTGTGACATGATGTGGAACACAGACATGTGTTCCAGGTACTAAACTGTACAGTATGACATATCCAGGACATGTGTTAGGTGGACACACTTTGGCCAAAGGTGGCTCATCCTTTGCAATAGGCATCAGAGCCATGTCATGTAGAGATCCACCAATAAACTGTTGAAGGGCAGGATGCATGAATTGCTGTGACATTGTCACCTAACATGGATCACTGCTGCTGTGCTGTTTGTTTCAGCAAGCTTGGACATCTATGTCACTGGACATTACACATTATATTGTGATGCTGCAGCTGTGCTCCTAATCACCCTCTGCTCAGTTCCCTAGTGACATACCACTAATCCTGGAACAGAAGGTATAATATATGAAAAAGCAAAATGATTGCTCAGGTTGCTAATCAAGGCATCTACCTGGAGAAGGGTATGTGAAGCCTACAGACCCTTTCATGACATCAGACAACTATGTGGATAAATGAACTGGCTGTGACCTGCTTCTCAACATGAGCTTCATAGTAATGTTTTGCATGTGATGACAGAAAACATATCAGAGCATGGTATCCCAGGAGAGAGTGATTGTTCTGAGACCAGCATTAGTAATAGCTAGGCACCAGCAATTTAGGGGACTCCCCTGCTTTCTGTATTCTTCACAAGGTAATTGTGTCCTTTCAGTACCACACTGCTTGAGTATTGTTCAACTGCAAAATACCTGTGTAAAACCTCCTGCCTTACCTTCACAGGGTATACATATTACCCTTCCCTCCATTGTTTGTTTGTGTTCTGTACAGACACCTTGGGTGACTCTTTTCTAGGAACATGATGAAAGTAACTGCAATACTTAGTTGCACAGATGACAACTAGCATGCAGTGCCAAGTAGTGTCCCCAGATCTCTCAGTCATCTGATATGTAAAGCCATGAAAGGAGTTAGCATGGATGAGATCAGTAACAATGTCGTACAATTACTGACACTGGACTAAACACAGTTTGTTTTACTCAAAAGCAGATTGTGCCTACCTACCCTAAACAGAGGACCTCATTGAGTGTTAAACTATGCAACGGATAAGGGAATATGACTCACTACACCTACCATGGCCTGACAAAGTGTTTGACGATATTAGGTCAGCATGCCTTGCTGAAAACTGTAGGTTATTTACAAAGTAGTATGTCAGCTGGTGGATAGCCAAGTGGCTGATAGTCAGAATCTGGGAAGATAACATTGGGCAGTCCAATGCTACATTGATGCCAGTCACCAGTGAACCTCCCTCTGACATCATTAATGGGGTACCCCTTTTAGCCATTCCCTTCTCTGTATTCACAGTCACTGTCAGTGAATTCACAGTCACTGTCAGTGACCTCTGACTGTCTACATTAGCAGGTGATTGCATATTAGGAGCTGTCAGTGAATCCTACACAGAACCAACAGTTGTCCAGGATGGCCTGAGACACACATTCAGTTGTTGTCAGAGCCATTGACAAATAGTAAATGCCGAGTACTGCACAATAGTATCCTTTTGGAAGTCATCTACCCCTGGAAAATATAGTAGTGTCACCACACCACACACAGTCTGTAAAAGTAGCTGACGCCAAATCCAGCCCCAGACAGGTGACAAGTGGAGTACCTCAGGGTTCAGTCCTGGGACTGCTTTTGTTTAGCATCTACTTCTCTGAAGTACAGGCCAACACTAAGGGACTCTGGCTAGCAAAGTTCGCAGATAACTGCAGACTGGGAGCCATTGCTGAAACCCCAAATGATGTGGATATTCTACAAAATGGCCTTACAGAAACATATGCTTGGTGCCAGAGCCATAGGTTCATAGGTTCATAGGTTCATACTAGGCTATCTGCCCAAGGGCATTTATAAGCCTAGCCCATAGTTATGTGGCTTTCGCCACCCCTTTAGTTTGAATAAAAACTATGCCTATCATTTTGCTGTGCCTCTGTCAAGCAGTGACACTGAAGTAATCCCTGGGGTATATCTGCAATCTCCCATCCATTGGTCAAGATTCCTCTTGAACAAGGCCAGAGAGGTGCTCTGCCTCACATGTACCGATTTTGTTCACAGCATAGGAGTCTCTGGGTGATGAATCTGTCCCTCCAGCACGTTCTATTTATAACCGTGTCAAGGTTTAAGTCTCCCGCCCTTGTGGTTCTGAGGGATCTAGATTTTTTGAGGTGAAGCATATTCATCAAATCTGGGTTTGACATGGCCTTATATGTCAGGCACAGGTCACCTCTGAGCAAGCGGTATGAGACTGAATAGAGCTGGAGTTCTTTCAGTCGGGCAGCATAAGACATATTTTTGAGACCCTTTATCCTTTTGGTGAGGAACTTTTGGGGCCTTTCAAGCTGCAGCAGGTGTCTGGTCAGATACATTCCGAACGGGGCATTGTACTCAATCATAGTTGGGCTCACCATGGGCTCAAGCTTAATGCCAAGAAATGTATAGTTATCCTCTTTGGGAAAAAATATGTACCCATGAATTACCACATAGGTGGCAGTACACTAAACACCGAAAGTTTGATGAGAGACTTAGGGACACAGGTGGACAGTGGTCTCACCTTCGATAACCACATCACCACAACAGTCAGGAAATCCTTCTATGTGGCACACCTCATCACTAAGGGATTTTCATCCGGAAAAAAGGAGGTCATTGTCCCACTGTACTCATCCCTCATTAGACCCATTATAGAGTACAATGCCCCGTTTGGTATGTACCTCACAAGACATCTGCAACAGCTGGAAAGGCCACAGAAATACCTCATTAAAAGAATCACAGGCCTAAAGCAAATGCCCTATGTTGACCATCTAAAAAAACTCCAGCTATGCTCTGTGGCATATCGTCTACTCAGAGGTGATCTCTGCTTAACATACAAGGCCATGTCAAACCCTGAGCTGTTGGACATGCTCCACTTAAAGAAATCCCAATCCCTCAGAGCCGCACGCTCCAGGGATCTAAACCTTGTCATCACAATGAACAAAACATGTTGGAGGGATAGGTTCCTGACCCAGAGACTCCCCATACTTTGGAAAAGACTGCCCATGCATATCAAGCAGAGCGCCTCCTTGGCTCTCTTTAAAAGTAACCTTGACAATTGGATGGGAGATAGAAAATTCACCTCGGGGATCACGTCAGTCACCCTGCTAGACAGGGGTCCAGGGAAGTAAATATTGTGGGAAGAAATATCCAGGGAATTGTTATGGCTAGGCTTGTATAGGCCCTAGGGCCAATAGCCTAGGGCCGATAGCCTAGTACCAACCTATGAACCTATAAGCCTATTGCTCATGAACTTATGGACACAGACAGTAATGTAACCTTTGACTTTCACTGGTTGGTAAGATGTGGGGATCCATTTAATTTTGTGCAACCTATACAGAAAGGTATGGCATGTAAATCCCAGACTGTTGTTGTTATACTGTATTTGCCATCATCACACCTATCATTGAGTGCAATGGCACCTTTGCTATGTCACTACACAGGCATATCTTACAACTGTAGCAGCCACACAGGTTCCATGGTAAACCAATGCATATTGTAGATAACATGTCCTATGCAGACTGTGGCAAGACCATACATGTGTAGTCTGTCTCCTACATGCTTTGGAGGGGATGTGTATGGCTGCCATACAGGGAGGTGTCAGATCCCACTGTGTACCTCCCACTTATCCAAGACAGGACTAACACGTGTATTATCTGTTCTAGACACCTACACCTTCACTGTGGCATGACTAGTGCATGCTGAAGAAACAGGAATGTAACACACACACTACACCCTATATGTAACAGGCTCCCTGTGCATGTGAAGCACATGTCTGCTGTAATGCATATTATGTGCAAGTTACATAATGGGATACAGAACAAGGCAATCATAACTGGTGTAGGACAAATGTCTATAATGAACACAGGAAATTTGCAGATGGGTCATCCTCATCACCACAGCTTGCAGATGTGTTAGCTCCCAAAATCGTGACACTTATCAAGGGCATCAGACCTTTTCAGAGAATAGGGATGCATGTGTAGGCTGAATGACACCATTGTCCTTGTTAGCCTGTCATACACATATGAACCTATGGAGCCATGCACCTATAGTGCTATACCTTTTTGAAGACATTTCTTCTGTGCTGACATTCCATCCTATGCTGTGACATCTATGGATTTATTGCTGCTGTGTGCCCTCTACAGACTCCTGAAACTGAACAATAAACAGGTCTGTGCCACACCTTTCGTTTTGTAAGTATACAGCCATTACAACATTATAAAATGTAAGGTACACAAAATAATGTGGTTTACTCATTACAAATATCAGCATGCAGTATCTGTCAGTGACCAGTACAAGTGGCATGGCAAAGCAACACTGCATTACACAATTACATATTAATTTATATAGTCACCCTGTGCATCAGACACAAAGCTTCATTTACCTGCATCAGTGATGAGGATGACAGGGATGTGGCACAGGTATCATCACATGCACAGGGTGTTGTGTGAGGGTGCAGGAGGCCTAGGCTGATCCAATAGGTTGAAAGCATGTGTTTGAGTCAGGAAGGGAAGCAGGCAAGATGGACTATGGAAATGTGCTGTGTGTGTCTGTAGGTGACCTGATTTTGGCATTGGTGTGTGAGTGTGTGCATGAACATAGTCAATCTCGGTGCTAGCCCTGCATGTGTGTATGTTGGACAGCTTTGAACCATGCCCGAACACAGAAACTGGCTCTGCCAGGAGATGCACTGGCACCTCCATACCCAAGGACAGAAGGGGTCCTAGTACCTGACAGTGACTGCTGTCTGCTGGGACCATGTCTACCATGGGAATGCCCAGGACACCACGAACCCATGGCCTGCAATGTCTTGGTGTGGACAGCACATGTCCTCTGGAGTGCTGGATGTACTGCCACTGTAGGAGCATGATTGTGCATTGTCATGTGGACTCTCAGCAGATGAAGTTGCTGACCTATGTCCATGAGTCCAACACTCAACTCCAACCAGATGTTCCATCACAGACAATGTGCATTCCAAGACAGATATTCTGTGATCTGTTCCAGACTAATGTCTTTCCACTGCATCAGTGATCTGATCCAGGGTATCAGGAATGCAGTGGAGGCAGTCATGAATGTCAGACTGTGCTGCATCCATGCCCTGAGCATTCATCTGGAGTTTCTTTTGGAATGTGCCTGTGCCTCCATGATGGACTGAAACATATCCGAGTGATCCGTGATGACATACCTGAACAGGTTGTGGAAGGACAGCAGGCCTCCTATGAGCACCCCTATTAATCTGCTTGTGTGAAACCTCACCAGCTCTCCGGCTATGGCCAGTGTCAACACTTACTGGAGCCATAGTTGCCACACTTTCCAGTTCAATGTCCCCACCCTAAGACTGTCCAAAATCTGTGACCTCCGGGGACTGGGTATGTGTATGCATACTGAATGTGTGCGGTGATAATGAGGGCAGAAGAGGGATGTAAACCTCTGGGAGAGATTCAGCCCCTGAAACACCCACCTATGCCTCACTTTGGCTACCATCATCATCAGAGTATGACAAGACACTAACATTAGATTGTGTAGGGGACAGAGACCAATCCCCCCTAGTCACCTGTGATAAAAATGGGAAAAACAGTACATTAATATCTGCACTAATATGTTCGGCAGTGCTATGTTGCAATATATGTAAATCTGTATACACCGTTGTAACTATTACAGACCTGTTTAACCCCTATCCTCATATAGTAGGACATGTGGACATTACTTCTCCCACAAGCATCTGTAGTTACTTGTAAATAAAAGCTCTTTAAATAGCAATCTCATCAGCAACAATGAGGTACACTGTTGACATGTGTGAAGACTTTGCACAGTTGTCAAATATGGCAATCTTTAATGTCATGACAATACTGTCACATCTGTCAGTGTGGTCACACCTACAAGGTATAGTTATGACAGTAAAGCGTGTACAGTCAGAAAATGTCTATGCAGTTGGCAATCATGCTGACATTATAGCAATCCAGCCAGAAGGCCTGAGATAACACTTTATGGAATACATTGCAGTAAATCTACATCTGTAACAAAGCAGTGTTGTGCTTACCAGAAGCAGGACCACAGCCTTGTCCAATTCCTGACAGACATGTGAGAAGTTGAGGGAGAGGTATTGTAAACACCACTGTATGTTGCACTCTAACAGGGTAATACGTCCATATAGCTCACATTTACAGTAGCTACTTTGTTAATTATGTTGGTCAAAATCTGAACATGAGATTCAAGCTATAGTTAAACTCCTCCCCCTAAAACCAAACACCTGACACCCATGTAAAAGTATGTACATCCTGATACACTGAATGCTACAATATTCCTATGCTGATCAAACTAAGCCTACCCGGATGCTTCTCTGGCATGGAAACTGTGGCACCAGCATCCACGATATACAGTGGGATGGATGCCTGGGAGCTGTCTTGTGTTCCTAGGTTTGCCAGGACTTCCTCAGTGGCTGAGAGTGGTTGTTCCACTGCAGGCCCTCCAGCGGTCATACCATGATCCCTGGCCACATCTGGTGCTCCTCTGCATGCAGCATTTATGATATCTGTTGCATGGTGTTGAACCTGCTCATATGTTCTGCTCTGATGGCCTATGGCATTGAATTCACAGACAAGGTTAGCCCACAATACTGCCCACTGTTCCTTGTTTTACCTCCCCCTGGACAGTAGGCATTCATGGTGTTAATGGAGGCCTTCCAGGATTATATCATTCTCTGCATCCGTAAAAGGGGCATGGCATCTTGCATATATGTTTCCTGAAAGACAACAAAATGGGAACACATGTCAGGATCACATACATGTAAGTACACTATGTAGAGATGCAGCAATAACAGAATGGCTGGCAGTATCCACTGCTTGATCACACATGTCATATTCCACAGTGTGCAAACATACTAAGGGTGTGGATACAACTAAAATACTAACAATAGTCAGCTATTCCAGTTTGTGGCATGATAGATACTGCTGTATGATCACACACCCAACACAGGAGTCCATTGTAGTGTGGCCCCTAGGGGTAACCCCCCTGATAATATGTCAAAACAACAGTGCCAAATAAAAAGCAGTGTGCTATTACAACCACTATAAAGGGACATTACCAAAAGGCCAGTATGACATATTGACAAAAAGCATTCCAACCCTGATCTACTGTATGCCCTCTGTAGGTGTAATAAATATGGATATCAATGACATGTCATCATTACAGTTCTAGAAAAGTCTTAATGCTGTAATCCCCATCCCCCTTAAGTATATTCACACATATGCATCATGTTGTAAAAAAAGGTTACATACCTGGTGGAGTACAATACTTCTCTGGTAATATGTGCAAATATATACATTTTTTGGCAATGCTTTACTGTGTAAAGAAAGCCTCATACAGAATGGTTCGCCTAGCCAGCTGTTTGCCTTTTTAACATGGTTCTTATTATCAGGCGATTGGCTCTTAACCAGTCTGTGGTTCTGAAATGCTAATTGCAGTCAACACAGTTGATTTGCAGTATAATCAGCCAATGACATGCAACCACTAAACAAGATATAAAGCCTTCATGTAGATTAGAAGCCCTTTCTGATATGTTGTGCTGGACATTACTGCGGTCAAGATACTACGTCATCACAGAGAGTATGCCTGTAGCAGCTACTTTTACATACAGATGTGTGTGCTACAGGTTGCAGCTGATGCTGTAGGCAATAGGCATAGGCAGACAGTATGAACACTTTGGAGGACAACAAGCTGTAAGAGTAAATGTGTGAGCTATGGCAGCCTTGTTGTAGAGGCAGAGCCAGATTGGGGGTACCCATTCCACAGCAAATTAAGGCATGTGTTTAAGGTAAGTATATTAGCCAATGGTATCATTAACAGAGTACTAGGCAATGTGTTTGTTGTGTCCTTGAGCAACATAGGGGGTAAATATATCATTATGTCAACCATTTGAGCAACTTCCAGGCCATGTGTTACATTATGGTAATCATTTGGAATGTGTGTGCTGGCAGCCTTTGTTACTAGCAGGACCTCCATATGTGTATGTTAGTTGTGCAGCTGTGCTAATCTGTAATATCATTATGAAATGATTGTTTAGTGCACTCTGATATTAGTGGGCCTCATTTGGATTACATAAGTTAAAATCCTCTCTGAATGCATATTAATGCATGACCTGACACTTTATGCACTTTATAGTGTTGCTATAGGGATATGTCAAGTGTGCTCCTATCTGCACACCTTTGACTTCCATCATTGAAAAGCAGACATTGCATTTGAAATGCATTGTGTGGATAAATAGTGCATGACTCAGTCATTCAATGATGGCTTCACAACAATGTAATTTAAATGCTACACACCAATGGATTTGAACCCAGGATCATGTGTGGCAAAAATAACTGTTTACACAGCATTTAAAAGACTGAGCTACTGAGTCACTGTTAATGTAGGTGTATTTGTGAATATATAAGTGCATGCATACTGGCTATGCCATACCTCCATTACATCCATTATTATGTGCCTGGCTTTATAGGGATATATTTTTCTACCAGAGTCCCGGTTGAACATGTATTTTGCCATTAATGCCAACTATTAATGACCTCACTTACATCCATTATCCTGTGTCTGGCTTTCTAGTGACGTAGTCCTGTACCAGACTCCAAGTTACACTCCCAGTTTTTCCATTACTCCTTCAGCAAGTTTGCACAATGTGGCGTGATGTGCAGCTCTGCTTACACAAGCTTAATGATGATAACTTGCAATTACTATGTTTTGCTTAAGCCATCTGTTTTAATTAACAGCTGTATGGCATGGCAGGTTAGAGCAGTGGTCTGCAGGTGTGATGGTCTTGGGTTCAAAACAGGGAACAGGTGTTTATTTTGTTCATGTTTATTATCATTTAAAACACATATATCAATATAGTTCCATTTAGCTGAGCTTACTGATGCTGTGTGATGTGCCACATCATGCAAAAAGTCTTTAACAAAAATGAAAATGGGGAGATAGGACAGTGGTGAAATGGGGTGCAAGCAGGGGGGAAAATAGTGAAAGACAGGTAGGTATGTGCAGGAAAGGTATAGGAAAGAACCATAGCTATCCATTTCTTGTACAGCAACAACTGTGCACTTTGACAGAATTTGTAGATGAATTTGGACTGTCACCCCCAGAGAGAGGGGTGAGGACAACATAATTATGTTGGCAAGCGAGTTGTACTAAATTATGCGTATCTGGTGGACACGTGTGCAAAATGGAGAGCTATGTACGAGACAATATTTTTTTTGGGACATGTGACCATTTCTTTTTAAGGTGAGGGTGTAATGTTGGGGAAGGGATATAGGTACATGTGCGGGAGGTAAGTTGGAAGGTGAGGAATCTTTTGCAGACAGACAAGACAGACAAGACAGCAGACAGGGTTAGTGTGTGACACAAGAGGGGGATGAACACATTGGATGGGGAGGGTATCATGGAATCCCAGTCTCAGGTGCCTCCACAAGGTAGCAATGTGACTCAAGTCCCCACCAATAGGACTGTCGGCACTGCTCCTTCACAGCCCCTGTGGTGGCAGTGGTGGAGGCTGGGCTCCGGGGCAAGGTTGCCACACCAGGGTGGTGAGCATGCCCTCCATCCAGTACAAGCAATGTCTAAACATTCAGAAAAACATCCTGTGCACCAAACCTGGTAGTTCATCCCAGGTGACAAAACCACCTCTTCCACCACCACTCCCAGAGGGGCCCAGCCCTGGGCTGTGGGCGGATCTACCCAATGCTGCAGGCAGTATAGGGAAAGCAGAGGGGGCACCACCAGGCTGCAGCCCAGATGTGCTGGGCCTGATGCCACGACCGGTGGAGGCAAGGTGGATGGATCACCTGGAAATGGCCTACCTTGTTGCGCTGTACTGAATTAGATATAAAGATAAGTTAAGGTTAGTAATAACCAAACCAATATTAGTATTAACATAATGGAACTTAATATTGATTAATCCAAATACAAATTAAGGTATATTATGTGGTACACAATATTACGTAACATAACAGTAAGTATGATAACAGCAAACCAGTATGAAATAACCCATAAGGCCAACATAACAGTTAAACAGAATATATTAATATTAAATCATAACAATAAATAACATTAATAAATTAAAGAAGATAAGGGGCGGGGAGAGAGAGAAAAAACATGCCATTAGTGAATTTGCAGAAGATATTACTACATAGACTACTAACACTTCTACAGGTGTGCAGTGTCAGTGCTGAGTACAATGACTCCAATTCTTCTATAGATGATGTTGCATGTACACACCTCTCAAGCTGTTAGCATGGGACACTATTGGCCAAGCACTACAAAATGCAGTTACACAATTACATGGAACTGTTATACATACTGTGCTTATACATTACTAGCAAGGTGTTCTTTAAATGGATTTGCAAATGCATTGCATTCCAGTTAATTATTTATCTGCTAATCAAGGACCAGACAGATTGGGAAGTTGTCATTACATTACGAAAAATCAGGACAATTGAGAGGTATGTTTGTGTACATTAATTAGACTAGACAGCCACTCATGTCTTAGTTGGCTGGCATGAGAGTAGAACCCAAAAGCTGTGACCCCAGGGGACATGTGCACTTAATATAACAATTGACTGCAGTGACAGAACACACATGCAATGAATACTGCCCTACTGCAGTTATTTGAACACAAGGATAAGCCACGGTGGTGCAGCGGTAGCATTGTCGCCTCACAGCAAAAGGTTCTCCTGTTTGATTCTCGGCTAGAGCACCTTCTGTGTGGAGTCTGCATGTCCTCCCCGGGTTGAGTGGCATTTGAAAGACATGCATGAATGGGCGTGCCTTCGTTGAAGATTGGGCGTCGGGCTGGCACCTCGGCTCCGTAAAAATCAATTGCCAATCATTAGCGGACCGGAGTTCCACTGTGGCGACCCCTAACTGGGAAAATCTGAAAGAAAAACAACAACAACTTATCAAACCACAATCCTGCTTTACACTTTATTGTTATTGCTCCTTAGAATCTGTGAATTATATACATATCTGTCCAGAACATGGGCTACCTTACCCATATACTTTGTTCCTAGAGTGGAAGGAGAGCATTATTTGACTAAATGTGGCCTGAAGACAGCCCCAAATCATATTGTGGGTTGTGCAGTACATTTATCAGGCAATTACTTTTGCATTCTTTATTAATTTCATTTTTACATTTGAATGCAGTGACATTAGAATGCATGTGCAATAAATACAGTGCTACTGCAGTTACTTGTACACACTAGTTATCAAACCCCAATCCTGCTTTAAACCTTATTGCTTATTGTGAAAGTTTATTGTTTATTGCACTACAGTTATCATAATATATCCATACTTACCATGCTCACAGAGTATCCTGCCAGATGCCCTGCATGAGACTGGACTTTGCGAGCCGGTTCAGCTGCAGTTATTGGAAGAGAAGCACACCAGTATGCATACCAGTTGTTCATGGATTTAGCTTGTATTTTAGTAAAGTAGTAACAAACATACTTACATATCTGTGGGGCATTCCAAGCCCCAGCCTCTTGGATCCAGGTATCCAAAGTTCCCCTCTTCCTTCTCTTCAGGTCATCATAGTGGTGTTGACACTGCTCACCAGTACGGGGTATACCAGTAGCACTGGTTAACATCCCTGGCCAACAGATTCCAGGCTTCAGCTTTATATTCTGAGCCCTGATGATGGCCCTGCAACAGCCGGGGTTCATAGTTCTAGACCAGGAGTCCAACAAACACTCTGGACTCCTGCACACCTCACCTCTGCCCCCAAAAGAGTGCTCCCTCACCAATACCACCAGGAATATCAACATGTTACTAAGACTCCAACAAATGCTGCAGAATTCCCACTTATTGGCCTTAATATAGGCTGTTTTCCCACCCTTACATGCCATACAGTAACATTCAAAAAAGCGCCACGTTGCTTAGCATTGTGCAAACCAGCTTAGAGGAGCTGAGCATTGTGTAAACTCGTACAGACATGTTTTAGTGAAGCTTAGCAACATGCAGACAGGAATAGCCATTGACCATGTTTAAGCAGCTTAGCACTGTGCAGCTTTTCCAAATGTAGCAATTGCGTTTTTGAATTAAACCACCCTTTAGGTCACCTCACACATTTCCATAGCAATAAATGTAAAAAAGTATGACTGCTGGGAACTCAAATCCAGGTCCTACTACACTTTAGGCTGTGATTCTATCTATTTAGCTACTTGTATAATGCAAAAATCACTATACCTTCACATATACTAATAAGCTACCTGTTAGTGTTGCTAAGCACCGCTCTGTGCCACGCAAATGTCCATTCAAAAAAATAAAATAAAAACGTAGACAAAAACATAATTAATTACGTCCATTTTTAGATATCTGGCAGGTTTCAGCTGTGCATTTGTAAGTGCAGCTTGGCACTGCTGCAGTCCGTGCCACTCCGCGGAAAAGGGTATGAAATAAATGATAAAATTTTTTAAAAATTATATTAAAATTCACAAATATTTCTACACTAGCCGTATACATTACAAGGATTCTTATCCTGTACATAACATCTGTTCAGGAATTACCTGGACAATCCACAACCATGGCACAGCCTCTACAGTACTGCCTACATGGATTTGATATCCATGTTACTATGATCTCCCTCAGCAACATGCCATGATTAGTATGCATGGTGCACTGCCACGGGGGAACTGTGGCCATGTACTCTGGTACATTCCATGTAGGTTCTACATGGGGCTTGCACAGATTTTATTGAATCCTGGGAGCTTTTTACTATCTTGCACTGTTTACCTTCTTTATCCCATAATGCTTTCATTAAAGTCTTCACTACCTTTACGTTTTGCCAAAAATGGATTAATCTCTTTTTTTACCTTTTAAAAATTGTTGCCTTGAAAGAGTGCCCTTCATTTTTTTCCATAAATTTGTATCCCTTTGTTCAGAGAATCTGTTTTCCATTCTTCCCAATTCCTTTTCATATTCTTTTACTAATTCTCTGTAGTCTTGCTTCTCCTTCTTAATATACTGTTTTCTGATTATTTTTAAATACAACCCACCAGCAATCAAATTTCTCTTATAGTTCCATATTCTTTCCATAACAGTGTTATAATTTCCTTTATATCGTTTGCTTCACTTAACTTCCCTATCTAACGTTTCAACATTTTTTCCTATCTGTGCTTTGCTTTAATCATTTTCCCAAATGCTTCATATTGCCTGATGGTCAGAGGCTCCTACTAGATACATGCCACATTCAATGTGTTTAAATGTGCTTGAATATGTTATATAATCAGTTTTTTAAACCCTCTCTGACATATAAAAATCCTTACCAGACCTATTTCAGAATCCCTCCTCCACCATTTCCTGACGTTTCTATTCTGTCCAAATTTTTTCCTTTCTGATTCTTTACATTACAGATGAACTCTCCTAGCACTACTATTTTCATAGTGCACAGAGCTGTAGCAAGGCTGGTTGATGCCTTGGGCTATGGCAACAATTGCCTATTTGGTTCCCCCGAGACTGAAGCTGAAAAACTGAAGACCAAGCAAAACAAGTGCAATCAAAGTAGAGGACAAAGGAGGCCTTCAGGCTATGCAAGTAATTAATGTTAATATCAAATACATTTGATACAGTGCAGCAAAGACCTGCATTAGGTTCTTAGGTAGTTACTAGGGATGTAATCAAGCAGACCATTTAGAAGCCTAGTCCAATTTCTCAATTACCACAGAACACTGTCTGGTCAAGGGACTTGCACAAGGTCACACAGTAGACAAATGATAGCTGAGGGAATCAAACCACGTACCATAGGAAGCAGCAAGTTGACAGCTCATAGTCTTAATCCACTGTGTTAACTGCCAGACAAAGCAATTGTGCTTTCAGATGACCACATAGTCCCCTTAGACAATAGTCTGAATGACCAAGTATATATATATATATATATATATATATATATATATATATATATATATCTGATGTTGTCAAACTTCATTCCATCCTTTCAGAAACGGTCATGTCTAGCTATTACTCTTGAGCACTACTAGGTTTAGGTACATTTTTTGTCCTTTTCTTGCAGTTTCTGTCTATAGTTCTTTGTTTTACTTCTTGTTACACTTAGTGTACTTTTACTAGTATTATCACTGATACCTTTTCCCTTTTTACATGTTTGTGTACTTCCCCGCTGTCATTGCTGATGGTTTCCCACTCTCTCTCATGTCCTTTATCTTAAGCATAAAAATTTAAGTATAAAATATTATCACTTTTGCTCTCGCTTTCCCTGTCCTTTGTGAAGTCAGACATCTTTAACAATTTCTAAACAACTGTTTTTCACTGCTTGCCATGGCTGAGAAGGGTAAAGCCCCTCTGGCTTCAAAAACTGCCAGAACTGTGTCCATAAAATTCACCTGTCAGATTTTCATGCTTTATGTGTATATTGCTTTGGTCCTCTTCACTTACAGGAAGATTATAGTATTTGTCATGCCTTTAGCCCCCCGCGCTCTAGTGGAAAGGTGTAACAAACTAATTTTAAAAGGACTTTTGCCATCAGTTTTTGGAGAAGCCTTATCCACTACTGATAAAGGTAAAACAGATATCTCATCTTCCCCCCCTACTTCATCTACTGACAAAGTTAAAAAACACAGTTCATCAGTTCTGACCTCCCTGTCAGCTCCGAAAGCCAAACAATTGAAGAGCTCAATTCCAACTGTTCCCTTGGAACCAAAAGCATCAATTTCTGAGTCTTTGGTACAGACAACGTCAGTTTTGACACTGACTACAACTGCGAGCTGTTTGACGTCAAACACCTTGACACAGGATTTGGCTTGTGTTCCATTGACTATGACTATCAGACTTAGACTATCTTACTCCACTTCAATTGATCCCTTTGCTGGTGAAATACCAGAAGTGCTTTTTGTAGAGGCCTATGTCTTCTTCAGCTTCGACCATCTGCTCTACCAAAAGCTTCACAAAACTGGATGGTGAATAAGATTTTATGGGCTAGATGGCTTTTAGGCCCACCTTCAGTACCGATTCCTTCTGGTCTTGGTACTGAAACATCATCCTTCACAGTGTTGACTACTCCTCCTCTAAACTCCTCAGAGGTCTTAGGGTCTTCTGTTCTGGTTCTCCTAGCACTGACAGTATCAGCTCAGAGTTGCTTGCTTCTATGGAGCTGACAATTACCCTGAGCTCTTCTGTTATCTTGGAACCAGAGCCCTCCCAGAACCGTAGCTGCCCTGTCAGTTCTAAGAAGCAGATCTCAACTCCAGGCTTTTTGGAGCCATCTCTGCTCCTTGGAGCTTCAGCTCGAATCAGTTTGGCTCTGGTTTCATCATTGAGGCTAGGTTCTTTGGAGTGGGGAGTGACCCCATTCCTGAGGCAGTCTTTCTCAATTCTGGGCTTCCCTTCCCTCTTCAGGGGGACTGGCCTTCAAGGCTATGCAGAGGGCCCTTTCTCTAGCAGAGATTCAGTTGGTGCCTACCTCATCGGAACAGCTCCCCTCTCTAGTTCTACTATTCCACGTGCCTCTCCACAGGGACAAGCAGGTGTTGAAGCCTCAGGTGTCACAGCCACAGGTACTGTCATTTTCTGATACCTTCCCAGATTATACCCCTGAGGAATTCCCACAAAAAAGAAGTGCAAAAGGAAGCACTTGGATTCCCCCCAGGAATCAGTCACCAAAGATACAGATTTTGATGATGGGGATATTTCCCCATGGTCATCCCCTGAAGATGTCTCCTTTGGAAACATATTGGAAATTCTGAAGCGGGGGTGGGGGTGGGGGGCTGGAAGTCACAAAATCCTTCCTCTGAAGAGTCTGTCTACCTGCAGGCATTTGGCACCCTGCCATCTACCTCTTAGGTGACTCCACCCGCTGATGAACTCATTCAGTTGATTTCACAGTGGGCATGGAAGGCCCCTGGCTCCATCGAGCCCATACCTAAGAGACTGGACAAGACACTTTCTGCACCCAAAGACAAGCAATTTTGGGCCAAGAGTCTAGCAGTTGATGCTATGGTCATAGCGGCCACCACTAAGAAGGAACTGGCTGAGGAGAGTTCCTTTATCCATCCACCCAACAGGGAGTCCCGGGCTAAGGACAGATTTGGGAAGTGGGTCTACACTTCAATGACCTTCACCATAAGGTCTTTGAACTACTTGGCACATTTCACCAGACTCCAACTGGATCTTATCAAGGAATTATCAGACACCCTGGGAGGATCTGCAGCTGAGGCAGTCCAAGGGTCTGCCTCACTGAGACCAACGACTGGTGTCAGAACCTTGGCCTTAAGCTGAATGCCAAATAATGTGTCATCCCCTTTGGGAAAAACCCAGTTCCCATGAATTACCACATCAATGGTAGTCCACTGAACACAGAAGGCATTATAACAGATCTGGGAACACAGATTGACAGCAACCTCTCTTTTGACCACCACATTGCCACTGTGGTCAGAAAGTCCTTCTATGTGGCACATCTCATTATTAAAGGTTTTGCATCCATGAGGAAAGAGGTCATTGTCTCCCTGTACACTTCCCTCATTAGGCCAATCATTGAGTACAATGACCCATTTGGCATGTACCTCACTAAACACCTGCAACAACTGGAGAGGCCACAAAATTACCTCACAAAGAGGATTGTAGGCCTTAAACATTTGTCCAATATGGACAGACTAAAAAACTCCAACTATTCTCTGTCTCATATTGCCTACTTAGAGACGATCTCTGCTTGACTTACAAAGCCATGTCTGACTCAGCTTTGTTAGAACTGCTACATCTAAAGAAATTCCTCCACACCACATGCTCCAGAGACGTCAACCTCATTACCACAATCAATAGAGCATGCTGGAGGGACAGGTTCATAACCCAGAGACTGCCCATGCTATGGAATAGACTTCCCATACATGTCAAGCAGTGCACCTCACTGGTCCTCTTCAAGAGTGGATGGGAAATAGAAAATTCACCCCAGGGATCACTCCAGTGGCTTTACTCGACAGAGGCACTGGGAACTAAGGTTGGGTGGCACGATGCCAGGGTAATCCTATGGGCTAGGCTTGTAAAGGCTCCAGGGCCATTAGCCTGGTACACACCTATGAACCTATAAGAGAAAGTGGCTTCCCAGGTAGCCACCAAGAAGTCTGTGTCCAATATGTCCATGAAGCTGATAGTACATACAGCTGAAAGGGCATCTAGAGCAGTAGGTACAGACATAGCCATTAGAAGACATGCCTGGATGTGTCTTTGTGATTTTGCAGAACCATTCAAGTCTTCTTTCATCAGTGCTCCCTTTGATGGAACATCCTTATTTGGCCCCAAAGTTAAAGAAACCTTGTCTAGGTGTGAGAAGGATGGAAAGACCCTTCCTGTTGTGGGTGTATGTTTTTCCACCCTCCCAGAGTTCCTTTTTCAGGAACCAGAAGAATGGTGGTAAAATGTGGTTCAAAAAATCCCAAGGGCCTTTCCAGGAAATACGTCGAGGCAGTTCCCCCAGAGGCAGATGGGGGAACCAGAATGGAAGACACCACCCCATTGGGAGAGGTGGTCCAAAAAAACAGGGCTTCAGGGATTCCTTCCCAAGCAAGCCCTTTCAGTGCTCCTGAAGGGAGACTGGATTGTCTTCCTCTGGAGGCAGTCAGGGGATGCTAATCCTTGAACTTAAATGCCTGGCAAGATATAACAGATTCCTAAGTGCAATGCATCATATCCAGAGGTTATACCATTCCATTTTCTCAACCACTCCCATTTCAGAAACAAACTTCCGATGTTCCACCCAATCAGAGGGATGCAGCAGTTCAAGAAATCCAAAAACTGCTGGACAAAAGAGTCATCCAACAAGTCCTGCCAGACCAAGAAGGATCCAAAACTTACTCAAGATTCTTTTTAGTGACAAAGAAGACAGGGGACTGGAGACCAATTTTGGATCTCAGTGTACTAAACAAATTGGTTTAACTAACCAAGTTCCAGATGGCCAGAGTACACTCTATTCTTCCCTTTCTGAAGAAAGACCACTGGATGTGCTCAATAGACCTTCAGGATGTATATTACCACATAAAGATGGACAAACACTCCAGAAAGTTCCTCCACTTCTGACTGGGAGCCAGTTACTACCAATTCAGAGTACTGTTCTTTAGCCTCACCAAAGCCCCATGGGTGTTCACCAAATGCATGGCAGTAGTAGCAACTCACTTGAGACTACAAGGAATCCATGTGTTTCCCTATCTGGGCGACTGGCTCATAACCGCTATGACCAAGCATCAGCATGATAATAGCCAGGGACTACACCCTCAGCATTTTGTGCTCAAGTTGGGTTAACAGTAAACCTAGAAAAATCACTTTTAATCCCAACACAAAACTTAGAGTTCATAGGGGCAGTATTGGATACTCAGACAATGACAGCATCTCTTCCCCCAGATTGTCACCAGAGAATTGTAGTTCAAGTTCAAAAATTAATCCTCAGGAACAAAGTTCCAGCATGTTTAGTCTTGCAAGCCCTAGGATCCATGGCAGCTTCTATAACTCCAGTGCTGCTAGCCAGGTTTCACATGAGAAGACTTCATTAGCTACTAGCTTCCCAGTGGTCCATACTTCATCACCCATTGCCACAAGTCCTGATCACCTAAAGTTGCAATACAGATCTTCTTTGGTGGATGCATTCACATCAAGTTATTCATGGTCGTCAATTTGTTTTTCCAGAGCCCATGGCTGTAGTGAACATGGACATCTCCCAGATGGGGTGGGAGGCATTATATGGGCAAGATGGTCCAGGGCACTTGGTCCCCTATAGAGGCCAACTTGCACATCAATGTTCTAGAGATAAGAGAGGTGTTTCTCACATAGCAGGCTTTTCAGACAGCTCTTCCTCAAGGGACTACTGCAATTCAAACAGACAACTTGTCAGTAGTTTGGTACATCAACAAACAGGGAGGAACCAAATCTTACCCCCTTTGTTGAGAAACACTCAGAGTGTGGCAGTGGGTGATTTCTTCTAACTGCTTTCTAATAGCAATGCACATACTGGGAAGTTCCAATGTGATTGCGGACAAGCTGAGCAGATGCATCCTTCAACCTCACGAGTGGTCTCTCAATCTGAAAGTGGCAAAACTGATTTTCCATCTTTGGGGTCAACCTTGCTGCTATCTTTTCGCATCCCCCCTAAACAACAAATGCAGCAAGTACTTCACCTAATTCCCTCTCTGGGAAAGTCAACAAGAGGCACTCTTCTCCACAATTGGCCCCTGGTCTCCTATTTGCTTTTCACCCGTACCTCTAATTCTAAAGTTTTTACAGAAAGCACGCAGGTTGAAGAGTACAGTGATCCTCATTGCTCCCTTTTGGGCTCAACAGATTTGTTATGCCTTTCTTTGGCCTCATCTAACTCGACAGCCCTTGATTCTGGACCCAGCATCAGATCTCCTGTCCCATCTGGATGGTCTTGTTCACCCAAACATTTGAACCTCAAGCTAACTGCATGGTTCCTCCGGTTCCATTAATTGCCAGACGTCCAAATATATCCTTAGTACACCGCATTCTTTTATTGGCCCACAAACCTTCTCCTAGAAAGCTGTACCCCAATAAGTGGAAGATATTCACATTTTGGGCCCTTGAAAAAACAAATGGATCCTTTTACAACTTCCATAGAACATGTGCTGGACTTTTTAGCCTCGCTGTTTAATGCTGGAGCTTCTCCTTCCACTATCAAAATACAACTGGCTGCTATTTTTAATTTTCATAATAGTGTGATGAACATTCCTTAGCCTCTCATAGGGTTTGTAAATCATTTCTAAGAGGCACTCTTCTGCTAAAGCCTTTATTCAAGGACCTGACACCTCCATGGGACTTAAACATAGTTCTTCAGGCAGTGACACATTCTCCCTTTGAACCCTCTATGGATTATGACCAAAAGTTTTTATCCTGGAAGAAACTCTTTTTGGTAGCCATTTCCTCTGCTAGAAGGATTCAGACATTCAGGCTTTATCATCCAAACCTCCTTACATTGTTTTCCACAAGAACAGGGTATTCATGCGAACTAACCATTCCTTCTTGCCCAAGGTTGTATCACAGACAAACATGAACCAGACCATTGATTTACCAGCTTTCTTCCCTAACCACTCTAATAAAGAAGAGAGTGCCTTGCACCTTTTAGACATCCACAGACAACCACAGGCCTATCTTTGCAGGACCAAAGGCATACAACAATCCAGTCAATTAGACCAGACCATTGATTTACCAGCTTTCTTCCCTAACCACTCTAATAAAGAAGAGAGTGCCTTGCACCTTTTAGACATCCACAGACAACCACAGGCCTATCTTTGCAGGACCAAAGGCATACAACAATCCAGTCAATTATCTGTTTCTTTCTCTAGTGCAAAGTTGGGCAAAGCAGTCAGCAAAATTACTCTTTCCAAGTGACTGAAAGACTGCATTTAATTCATTTATGATAAGAATAATCTAACCTTGACCAAACCAGTCAAAGCACATTCTACAAGGTCTATAGCTACTTCAGCTGTCTTTCAATCTAGAGCTTCAATGGATGACATATGTGCAGAAGCTACCTGGGCTACTCCCATACCTTTATTACTCATTGCAAGCTGGACCTGGTCTCTAGGGGATGGACACATATATGTGTGTGTGTATGTGTGTGTGTGTATATGTACATATGGTTTACATTTCTATATTATTTCCGTAAAATGAGGTAACTGAAAGACAGGGATTCTGGGTAGAGGTAAAGCTAGAGAGTTTTTAGCTGGTGCAAGCTGTAGTAATGGCTGAGTCGGTTCTGATATCGGAACCAAGCCCATCTGTCAAGGATGAAGATTTGATAACACAGATGGAATGTTATGGTAAGTAGATGGCATCTTTGTGTGTGTATATATGTATATATATATATATATATATATATGTATAGGGTTCTACCTGACATAATATCCTCGGCGTTGGTGTTGTCATCGTCGTGTCGGTCTCTCTGCATGTCGATGTTCTGCAACCCCAACCCTTGGTCTTCTTCGGTCTTCTTCTTCTTCTTCTCGGATCTTCTGGAGCATGTCGGGTCTTCAGCTCTCTTCGTGAAGGTAGAACCATATATATATATATATATATATATTATTTATTTATATGTGTGTGTGTGTGTGTGTGTGTATGTATATAAATATATACATATATATATATATATATATATATATATGTATATATATATAAAATAGATGCATACATATAAAATACATGTGTATTTATATATATATATATATATATATATATATACATACACACACACACACACACACACACACACACACACACACACACACACACACACACACACACACACACACACACACATATCACGCACATATATATTTAATATAAATATTTTATACATGTATATGTATACACATATATAATATAGATATATAGGTTCATAGGTTCATAGGTTCATACTAGGCTATCTGCCCGAGGGCATTTACAAGCCTAGCCCATAGTTTTGTGGCTTACGCCACCCCTTTAGTATGGGGAACTATACCCATTATTTTGCTGTGCCTCTGTTGAGCAGTGACACTGAGGTAATCCCTGGGGTATATCTGCGATCTCCCATCCATTGGTCAAGATTTCTCTTGAACAAGGCCAGCGAGGTGCTCTGCCTCACATATACCGGGATTTTATTCCACAGCATAGGGAGTCTTTGGATGATGAATCTATCCCTCCAGCGTCCTATTAATAGCCGTGTCGAGGTTTAAGTCTCCCGCCTTGTGGCTCTGACGGATCTAGATTTTTGAGGTGAAGCATATTCATCAAATCTGGGTTTGACATGGCCTTGTATGTTAGGCAAAGGTCACCTCTGAGCAAGCGGTAAGCGACTGAATAGAGCTGGAGTTCTTTCAGTCGGGCAGCATAGGACAGATGTTTGAGACCCTTTATCCTTTTTGTGAGGAACTTTTGTGGCCTCTCCAGCTGCTGCAAGTGTCGGGTCAGATACATTCCGAATGGGGCATTGTACTCAATCATTGGTCTGATGAGTGATGAGTATAGGGAGACTATGACCTCCCTTGATCTAGATGAGAATCCCTTCATGATAAGGTGGGCAATGTAGAAGGTCTTCCTAACTACTTTAGCTACATGGGTGTCGAATGACAGACTACTATCAACCTGGGTCCCCAGGTCCCTGATAACTTCTTCTATGCTCAGTGGATTGCCACCTATTTGGTAGCTAGGGGTAACCTTGTTTTTCCCGAAGGGTATGACTATGCATTTTTTGGCATTTCAGTATTTTCATATATATATATATGGATTCACTTCAGAAGCTAGGGGTAACCTTGTTTTTCCCGAAGGGTATGACTATGCATTTTTTGGCATTTCAGTATTTTCATATATATATATATGGATTCACTTCAGAAGCTCGAAATACTGAAATATCGAATTTCAGTATTTCAAGCCCAGAAAGCCAAATCCACAAAACCACGAAAACTCAAAACCGCGAAATTCAAAATCTCGCACACCGGAGATTTTGAATTTCACAGTATTACTGCACACACACACACACACACACACACACACACACACACACACACACACACACACACACACACACACACACACACACACAATTCTCCCCACACACACACATAACCTCTCTATTACATGAAAACAGGGGGCAAGCCCCCTGCACACCCCATGTGGAGGGCTGCACCCCCCACACCCCCCTACTTAAATATTCTCACTCTGAGGTCGCACTACATACAAACACACACAAAATTACCACACAAGCTAAATTCTCCATGCACACACACATCACAGCAACAAAATACACTGACACACACCACAGCCCCTACCCAAAACCCTTAACACACACACACACACACACACACACACACACACACACACACACACACACACACACACACACACACACACACACACACACACACACACACACACACACACACACACACACACACACACACACACACACACACGCACTTACCTGAATACATAACCACAGCAAAAGTTCAGAAGCATGAAATTCATAACCTCCAGTATTTGAAGTTTTGAATTCTGCGCTTCTGAACTTTTGCTGTTCTCAGGATTCAGCTTTCTGGGCTCAAAATACGGAAATTCGATATTTCAGTATTTTCAGCTTCTGAAGGGAACCTATACATATATATATATATATATATATATATATATATATATATATATATATACAGATATATCAGTCATGCATCCCTGCACAACACATTCAGTTTGGGCCTAATATATGCTATACATACAAGAAGCAACAGATGCTACTCCATCTGATACAGATGGATTTGCTCTTTCCATCAAATGACACTTAATGTTGATGTACACAACCATAACACACAATATCAGACTACAGCAATGGTCCATACTGTTATCTGCATGGGGTACCAGCATGTACATAATACTTACTACACGTCCTTCAGGGTGCAGTCACTGCTGCATCTATCAGTGTGGCTACCCCTCCACAAGAAGCCACAAACCACAGCAATTTCTCTCTTAGCACAAGAAATGGGTGTCTTCTCATCACATACACAACAATGTTGTGAAGTGGGAGAATTCACACTGATACAGAAGCTGCTCATGTGGGCATCCCATAGCAGTCCATAAACACACACATGCCCACACATACTCTGCAAAGCACTTAATACCCAAATGCTGTCATGTAGCAGACACAGACCACAAACTGAAGAGCTCCATCAAATGTGTATTACAGTTCACTGCTATTTAACATTGACATGGTGGTTGCTTGAATGATAACAGATGCTAATTGCAGAGACCTGATGACAGCTCTTCAGGAGTGACAACCAGTAATAGCTTCACCAAGGGCAGCTGCCCCTTTGCTCCATCCTTTCTATGGCTTTGTCAGTGCATATATTAAAAACATTTTCAAAGAGCCTCTTAATTTCCTTATAATCACCACTGTTAATCACCCTGCTTTTGCTATCAACACATTACTCCTTTCATTTCCTTTTTATTAGCACACGCATACCATTACCTTCCTCTGTACCAAACGTTCACATCCCTTCCTTCCCCGCATTAATTTAATTTGCTTCTTTTTTCCTTTGTAATATATCTAACATTCAATAAACAGACTATATCCTGAATTGGTCTCTCATACCACTTCAAAATAGCTAATCCTGAGTAAGTTTTCAGGATGTCTACATTTATGGATACATTATATGTATTATTTCATATTCTTCATAAACTGTTGCTCATTTCTATGTTTTTCTTTTTCTTTTTCTCTAATTTACTCTTCCTCTGCAGTGATTTAATCATTCTCTTCTTCTGAATATGTTATGGTTTCTCCATGACCTTTATCTATCCTTAACACTTAATACCCAACAGAAATTTCCACTTCCTTTGCGTCACACAAAGCCAATGGATTCTCTAATACTATTTCTTGAATTTCCCCTTCTCATTCACACATTTGTTCTTATGTTTTATTACACACACTTTCATTTAACCTATATCAGCTTCTACAAGTTCTTCTATCTCTTGTTTCTCTTTTACCTGTTGTACAATGCAATCAAAAACGTCTCCCCTTCTCACATTTCCTATAGTCCATGACACATTTTTTGTCATGCCCTTTTCAACACCTTGCATAGATTTTATTTTGAATAATCAGCTACCAAATACTCAGGGTCCACAGTAATTATGTGATTTACATTGTTTCTAGCATGTTAACATACCTTTATATTAACATACCATTATATCTGTTAATAATAATCGCATTTAGCAAGTGCACAGCTTTTGATTTATACATATTATGTAATCCATGGTTCTCACTCCCAGTCCATATGTCCCTTTCATCAACCTGTTTTTAACATCATGTACTTTCTCACAACAATGATATTTCAGTTAGTTTTATGTATCTTTCTTGTGCAAATCCTATGTTCTAAACTGAAAGTTGCATTTCTTTTTTCATTTGTGAGCTATAATCTATCAGAAAAAAGGCATTTCACAGAACAGTCATCCTATTTTTCAAGCTGCCACAAATCTAGATGCTTACTAGAAGGTCTCAAAATAACTTCTACAAAAGTATATTTGCCAATATGCATGACTGAATGTATTGTGCCACAGGAATAAAACAAAACAAAAACAAAAAAAACAAAAAAACAAAAACAAAACAAAAAGCTGATGTGCCCCATACAACATGGCTATCAGTTTTTGCTTGTTCTTTTGTTTTATGTCATGACAATGATCTTTTCCTTCTTGCTGCTATCCCATCTCACTCTTTACTGCTAAAGTTCTGGCCTTTTGCTGTTATGACAGCAGAAGCTGAAGCAACGTTCTTAGTATTCAGTGCTTGCAGCAGCTGTGACCTTCCTGGTGGTAAGTACTACAAAATCTTTAAAGTAAGTAAACAAAAAGGCTTGTTAGTTAAAAGAAAATTGTCTAAAATAAGATGTTATGTGTAAAGTGAAATATGCACTACCCTTAATCATAAAAAAGACAAAACAGACAAACCCATGATAAGCAAAAATTGCAAAGAAACACTATATCGGGGAATTGACACGATAATGACAGGTGTAATGGGAGGTGCAAGGTTTCCCTATTTTATGAGTTACTTTGATAGCAGTGGATCAGGGAGCCAAACCACAGAAAACAATAGTCTGCTATAAGTTGGCTACAGCAGTTAAGCAGCAAGTACGTTTATGATGGATCTCTTGTTGGAGAGAGGAAACAAATGTCAAAGCTGAGGCAGAACAACTAGGGGAAACAAAAGCACTTTAAACACCAGGACATGCTTCGTCTACCCAGAAAAGCAGGAGATTTAACAAGAGGATAATAACTGGTCTCCAGCCATAATGAAGCTGTTATGTATTTAAGAGATGGATTCAAGAGCCTCACCTCAAGAACTTAAATAACTATGATGAGAGATCTTATCATAACAATTATATATTTTTTCTCTTGCTATCACCTATCACCTGCTCTATCAACTTCTCCTCTGCTTCTGATTATTGATGTACATGCTGTTGCCTGTAAGAACTAAGATTTGATATGCAGTACTTTTTGTATTCTTATCTTAAACTCTGAGTTAATTGTCATTATTTCCCCTCTAAATGGGGAATTCCTTATGTATTGGAGATATATGAATGACTTTAACATATTGTTTTATTACATTTGTGGTAAATAACACTTTTTAAACTCTCATGCTACAAGTGGGAATCCAAGCATTATAATGCATGTTTATATTACCTCATGTATACTGTACTGTTTGCAAACATTTTTATGGTGTATGTAATACTTTGTGGAGCTTTTCTCCCCTGGCCTCTACTGAAAAAGGGCCCAAGCTCATTCAGACATTCCTGGTCAACAAATATCAAATAAATAAATAAATAACAGATATGGGAGTTTCATATTCCAATTAAAAAAAGTAGTAGTGAAAAGTATTTTAGCAACTTTTAAAGCTTTTTGGTGATTACAAGTATGCTCTGCTTCTGAGTGTCATTTGTGTTGCAGGGCAATGTATGCTACAGCTTTTAAAGGCATTAATTGGTTTCTTGTACAGTTCTGTGGTGACTGCAGTGTGTGTGTGTGTGTCACAGTGCAAGGTTGGCTTGTACTAAGGCTCATACTTAAGAACCTCACTGTGAACACCTTTGTTATAGCAAATCAGCAGGATTAATTTCCTCTCAGAGTGCAGTCATAATGCTTTATGCATTGCAGTGGTGCTAAATTGGATTTTTTGTACTCTGATTGGTGAAGTCATTGGATAATTAAGCAATAAACAGTGCTGGGATTGTGGACTCTTGTAGTATTTAGCCACAAGTGCTGGAGTCAGCTCATGAGGATGAAGTATGATTGATTTAAGGAAACACAAGTGGGAAAATGTTACACAACCCACACCTCACCAGTTACTGCTGCCATGCATTTTAAACATCATTTAAAGTAAACGTCTATAAAATTATTGCTTATTGTGTATATTTTGTAGAAGAATAATTGCCCTTCTATATGCATGTAATGTCTTTTACTTTGTATTGCAATGTCTAAAATTTGCTGAATGTCTGATTATTTCTTCTGGACGTTTTATTTATGCATTTATTTACTTACTTATTAGGGATTTTTCAGTACCTAAAGTTGGAATGTATGACTTTATCTTTAACTGCAGAATCATATTTGAGTCATTTGGTTTTAAATGTCTCAAAACTGTATTTCTTTTTAAGATTTTCTCTGGGTCAACCACAACTACATTCAGACTATAACTTTATGTATACCTTTAGGCAGTGTAAAGAGATACAGTGTTTTCAGGACCGTTCAACCGCTCCCCCAAAACAGATTTTCAGGAGTGTCTTCCATCTTTCCGAATGCATTCTGTGCGTCAATGTTTGATAACTTTACATGTCCATTTTAGAGAGATTAGAGATGTCAAATTGTCAAGAATGTTTTCCAATTTGCTGCATTAGTTCATGCTACAGCTTATGGTTAAGACGTCTGTTATGTGAATGTAAAGTTCCATTGAAACCTGGGTTACTTCAGCACATTCCTTTTATTTAGGCATGGGGTTTCCAAGCAAGCTGTGACACCGGCACCACTGGTCACCTTACCTTTGTCAGTGGTACGCAGACAGCCTTCGGAAAGCATCAGCAATGACCAATGTTATGTTAAGATCAGGATGGCATCTATCAGCAAAAAGTGGTATGTATCAAGTTCAGTGGTGACACACTCACATTAGTTACGGATACGGATTATCATAATGTAATTGAAATGTTAATACTGAATCTGTTTACAACTCGTGCACCCTTGCGTCCACGCGTGCATCTTCCAACAGACTGACATCCTCTGCGGAAGTATTTTCTCTGCTTGCGGGCTGCTGCCATTAGAGCTAGAACAAACTTCAGCTCCCCTCTCTCTGGCCTGAATTTGATAAATCAGATTCTATGAGAATAAACAGAAGTTACTGTTTGTTGTTTGTAATGAGATAAAAGGAATAAGGCCCTTTCGATTTTGGAAAACCCGAAACACTGATAGCAAAGAAAACTTCTTAAAGCAGGCAGAGCAGAATCATCGAAGCGACTTTGTTTAGAGTTGTTGGTTTAGATGCAAACAGTTAATTTATATGTTTTTTCTTAGTTTCAAAAGTCAATAATTGTTTTTTTTTTTCTTATTGCACTTTTGAATTCCCTTTTAAATTCATCTCCACCAGTTTGGTTTTGCAGGCTGGTCTTTTGGGGCTATTAAAACCTAATAGGGAAGTAGATTTAGCTGATTGATTGATGCTACCTCAACCGTCCCTGGTTTTCGGGGACGTTTCTGAGTCTGACTCAGATTTTAGCACTGTCAGTTTGAATCCTTCCTAAAATTGGTGGCTTTAGGAGACAATTCTGCGAATTACTCTTAAGAAATAATGGCAATAATGACAGTAAACGTTATATACTTCTTTTACTTCAAAAATGCATCTATCAAATGCATATAAATTCATATTTTTTACTATGTCAATGTCTCAGGTTAGTAGTACTAATATTTTGAAATTGTCCCTGATTGCCCCTGATTATTTCTGGACTTGTCTCTGATTCCACTGAGATTTGTCTTGATTCATTTTAGAGCTATGGGTGGTTAAAACATTCGCAAATAAAGCAATGCCAGCACTGTCTTTATGTCATCAGAATTGTCATTGAATTACTACACTCAATGCGTGGTGTAAGGAGTGTCGCGCCCCAGTTATTTATTCTTTCCATTTAGGGACTGCCTAATTCTGCGTCGTTTCTTCTAGGATGGTACTTAGCAGCAGCAGAGCCGGCGAGGGGGATGCCGCCAGGAGGGTCTACCAGTAGGGGGAGAGCGCGAGGGAGCAGGGATTCCAGTCAGTTTACCTGCAGCTAGGAGCAGGAACTCCACCTCCCCGAGAGTCGCATTCTGAGGAGGCCCATTGTGTCTCCCACCCCCACAGCAGCGAGCCTGGAGCCGAGCGCAGGATCTGCACACTTACTAGCCACCAGCTCCATCTGTTTATCAGCTCCGGAGGAGACCATGACCGAAGGAGGAGAAGGAGAGGACGAGATTCAGTTCTTGCGAACTGTAAGTGCTGCAGCATATTATTATTTTTTTTTTATTCTGAATCTACTCTGTAGTCCAATCTAAGGAATAATGCTGAATGAGATGCGCATGATGTGCCAAAGCTTACATCTGGATAAAGTGAGATGTCAGGTGCTGCTGCGCTAGAACCTTGGATGCAGCAGGCTGTTGTTCCTCATAACAGGGAGCTTTCTTACATTGACCGTTATTATAGTCTTTGGACATTAAATCGGTGCCTGTTTTAAGTCATTGTTGTTGGCTTTGCAATTTTAGGATAACAGTGGGGTCCGTTGTTTTGCGCGTTGGCACTTACGAGTGGTGGTCCCGAGACGCGTAGGCAGTTCTGTATTGTGTTCGCAGTAACCCACAGTCACGCTGGCATTTTTTTAATCCAGACCTTTAAAATTATTTATTATATTTCTCTGGAATGCCGCATTAGTCCTAGAAGTCTTTGCCTTCTGTTGTACTCTAAGAAACACGCGTGCCTATGGGAACATTAATTTTAAATGCCTAACATTTCCCATAGTGGAATGCTTGCTGTATGTAGGTGCTCCGGCTTTAACCTTATAGGGATTTATTTGAGTTGCACAATTCCTATTCTATTTCCATTTTCAGCCTGCTGCAGACTGTGCTTATTGTATACCATCACTCAGTGCTGCTATCTGACAGCAGCCGCTTCACGTTGTCTTTGGTACTCAGTGTCCACTCATTTTTTTCACTGCAGACTCCTAGGTATAGAGGATTGCGCTTTGCAGCTCGCTCAGGTTCTCTTCACAGAACTCTTCTTTATTCGAGTGAATATTTTAATATCTGTTGAAAGTAAACTATCATTTTAATCAAACGACCAAAGGGTTAATGTTTTTGTTCATTGCCATCAAGAGGCAAGATCAAGGTTTACTCTATTGTAGAATACTGTTCTTTGAGCATTTATGAAAGGATATGAAAGGATCACATGTCACAATAGGACTCCTTTACAACATTTTGCAAAATGTTGACAAATTATATGAATTTCTTTTGAAATACAGCTAAATTAACACAATTTATATGTAAAATTATTATTTTAGCTTGATACTAGCTGCACCTTGCCTTTTTGACTCACTTCTCTAAGGTGCCTTTAGTGGGGTGTTTGTTTTATTTTCTGGAGTAGCCTGTTGCAGAAAAACTTTATTTTAAACTCTCTTTGGTATCTTCTGCTGGTGGCTGGTCTTTGAGAGCCCTAACAGATTCCGTTTTTTCACCCTAGACCTCTTTTAACTGTAATAAAATAGAAACCAGAGTGAGAGATTGCAGAAACCTGATGGAAAAAATGTTCAGTTCGAATGTATGGCAGATGAAGAAAAAGCACATTTCTTAGTTTACAAGGAAATAAGTGCAACAGACATTTGTAAGATGTTTACCTGATTTGTTCCTCAACTTAAATGTTTGACATTTCCTTGTGCTTTCCTCATGTTTTAGTATGTTACTTTACTATACACACATATATAATATATGTGTGTGTGTGTGTGTGTGTGTGTATAATATATGCATATAAATAACACTTGTATGCATTCCATTTGCGTGTGTGTGTGTGTGTGTGTGTGTATGTATGTATGTATATATATATATATATATATATATATATATATATATATATATATATATATTACACACACACTCACACACACACACAAACTCTGAGTGTGCGTGCATAGGTGCATATGGAGATGCTTATCAATATTGTAGTAAAGACATGCCTCTGTTTCCAGCAAAATGGCATTATGTGAAAATAATATGCTGTAGTGTAAATTGTTTGAAGTGATAAGTTATATAACTGCATATTAATGACATTTTTCAAAGTTCTGGAAATATATATTGTGATTTTCTTTAGAGATGAATGAAGAGTTATGACAAATTTAATTTACATCGAAAATCGTTGTTTTGCTTTGATTGTGGTTGTCTGGCAGTTGACGGGAGCAACAGGACTGCTGATTATGCAGTAACATCTAAACATTTGACATCATTCAAGCAGATAACTGGCACCATTTTCTCATCTGTCATCCCTTCATCTGATAGTGTATTGTCTAAGACTGGGGCACTCTAAGGATGGAGCTGTCAATGAAGCCATCTCACGGTAACAAAAACAAGTGACACAAGTTATTATGTCACTGGTGGTGTCACTAAAAGACAGGCCGGCTCTCTGCTTTCTTCCATGACAAAAGAGTGTAGTCCAACTTATCATTCCAGCTATGATTCAAGCTTAGAAACAGAGTTAGAAGCACAACTGTATCAGACTACATGTCAGAACTGACTGAGACCGATTGTATGCCTTGTCTCCAAGTAAGTTTGAATCATGATGCCTTACAACAGAAAAAAAAAATGCAGATAGAATGTCATACCGTCTGCTATTACAGGCAGAGATGGAGATATCTTTGAATGTTTTGTTGGGGGAAGGATGGGTTGGGTGTAATACCCAATGCTGTTTCATACTAGATGCCAGGATGCCACGTTAATGTGGAAGAATGAATGTACTGTGGAACAGGTCCTAAGCAGGATCAAATTAGATACCACAGAGAAATTCACAAGATGTCTAAGCATATAGTGTTTTGTTATCACAAGTGTTATAAAAATCAAGTTTGGCAAGATGATCCGAGGTAATGTGCCACATATTCCATAGTTCCATGGGTAGGTTCCTAAGAGGCTGGAGATGTAACATAAGTGATATGGATTACAGACTCTGGAAAGCAGTGGATGAGTGGCCACTGTAAGAATGTTTTGGACCCGGAGGGTAACATTATACCAATAGTTGCTGTTTTTTTTTTTTTTTTTTGGAGGTCTGTCTTTGTGTGAAGCAGCATTCCTTACTGTTTACATGCTATACCAAAGTTGTAGAGCTGGTATTCTGTACTGACAATGGTATAGACGTTGAAAGAGGAATGGCAATTTTTTTTTTTTTTTAATTTGTCAGCAGTTTATACTGTGGAGGTGAGGATATACAGGGTCAGGATTTCAGCTTATAGTAATGTTTATTAAAACTAAAACTGCACAGCCTCAGAGCTCACACTCAACCTATTTACATTCAGTTGCTAAAAGCACATGACATCTGCACATGATGGGCTCACACATGAACGCTACACTAGTTATGCCAACTTTTTTTACATACTAGGTAGGATAACAAGGGTTTTTGCTTCTTGTATGGAGAAGTAGCAATCTCTAGGCTTGTTAATTCCATAAATCCTCTCCTAGTCAGATATGCCCATCTGTTCCCTTGTTCAAAGATTTTAACTGGAATCCTAGCCATCGTTGAGGCAACCATGAGGAAATGGAATACTATCAGACCAGGAGCCATGCCCCCCCCCCCCAAGAATGAGTGATGTGATCCTGCTCACTGCTATCCCCCCACCTGGGTCATCCAGTTTACAAGGCACTACTCAAACTCAGGTCACTTCATTCAGAGTCAGGGCTTTAGTCCTTTATGTTACAGAGGCAGGGCAGCTGTATATGATCTTCTTTTTAGCCCGATCTTCATCTTCATGTATATTCATCCTCATGTACACTTTCAGGAGCTCTCACATATTGTCAGTTGGCCTTCACTACTTGTTGGTATTGGAAGAACTTTAATCAGCAAAGAATGCATATAATAATATATTAATTGTTGTGTTTGAACAAATTCTGTAAAGAGATACAGTGGGTCATTTTGATAGCTAAAACTATAATATGTTAGACTTTTATCAGTGTTGTTTATGTGTACTTTATTAATACCACATGGGATCAGTAATTTATTGCCGACTATAGTAATAGTAGTAGTAGTAAATAGAGCTATAAAAAGAACTTATGTAATGTGGTTGAAAAATACAGATGCTGTAATTGGCATTACTAAATGTACAGGGAAGCCAAAATTAGGTGTTAAAGAGATTTTTTATGACCTACTACTGGGGAAGAAAGCCACTTTTGTACACTCTAGTAAGTGATGTTTATGTGTAGTTGTGTGTGTATTCATTTGTGTCTGCATCTTGGCAAAGGCTACGGACATGTGCACCATGTCAAATTCCCTGCACATCATCACAGAGCCAGAGCAATCCAGTCAGTCAAAGAGGAATTAGTGTATGTGGATTTGTGTGTGTGTGTGTGTGTGTGTTTGTTATTGGGTTATTAGTGTGTTATTGGGTTATTAGTGGGTTACTTAATCCATTCATTGTTTACCTTGTCTCAGGGTAGTAAGTGATGTTTATAGAACATGCTTGGAAATTGCCTACATGTGGGCAGAAGGCCTGCAGCATTCCATAGTCAGCATTGGGAGTTAGCCATATTCACATGGGGGTTTCCTTGGAGATTAGGGGCTAGGAGTTATAGGGTAACAAATGGTATAGTACATTAACTCATACCCAGCTTCCACTACTGGTTTCTAGTATGTGTTGCAGTCTGTTGTATGGGTGGTGGTCTCAGACAGGTTACTCTGCATATAGGCAGGTTTGTAAGCCTAATAAATGTACCTGTAGAGCTTAAAGAAAGGTTGTAACAGTCTACCTGTCTTTTTGTAGAATTTTACAAAGAAAATGGCAACTTTCTAAAGTCCAGTCCAAGCAAGAGTTCAGGTTTCAGTTCAGATATTTCCATTTATGTACACAGCTGGGGAAATAATTTAAATAAGTGGTTCCCTAGCTACAGGATCTAGAAAACAGACAGTGTTTCTACAGACCACATAAAGTATGCACCCAAACTGATTGTTGGAATTGTTTCATTATACCAAATTTCTACAAATTGCTTTCACTTTGTTCTGACGGACCATTTCTCTACATTTTCTGCTGCAGAGATCCTGTCTGGATTGTAGCACAGAATGGTGCTGTCTGCATGCTAAAATGGGGAGAAGGAACACAGAGCAGAGGAGGCAGACGTATCTCTGTACATATAAAGTCATGCTCAGCCCGCAGCACTTGGCAGCTGTACACTTGTGATTACAGCCGCACAATGTTGTAAGACAACACTCATGATAATAGGTGTCCTGCTCTTCATGACTGTCTGCCAGTCCCTGCTTGGGATTATCCTACTGACACCCCTAATATATCAAACATTTTCATATGACCTTGAAAATATCTTTTGCATGTCTGTAGATAGTGATTGTTTTTCATTGCTTTTGCTGACTTTTTAGTAAAGCTATTGTGAGCTGACAGTAATGATATTACAGTGTAAAATGATATCAGAACAAAACATCCAAAAGAGAGACCTTCCTTTAAAATGGGCATCTTTTTTATGCACTGCCTCCCCTCATATCAGATTTGAATTTCTTGATCAAAAAGTGGTTCCTTTATTTTTATAGAAATCAAGCATACAGAACCAACTGTTCAGCACTGCTGTTTTTGTTACTTGCGAAGATTTGGGCTTACCTTAAGGATTCTTATTGCAGGTTTTCAAAAAAGCGCAACACATTCGGCTTTCATAAAAGGTGCACACATCATTTACATTTAAAGCTTGCATAACTTAATTTGTTTGCTGTCACTACAATGTATGTTCGTGGAATTGTAGCATATTACATCTGTTGCTACCTTATCGAGTTACTAGGTTGTAAAACGTAACGCTCATTAGTGCCTGATGAAAAGAACAGTGCCTACAAAAATCACACCTTGCTGATAATTGCTACTGGTATCTAATGAACTCACTTACATACATAAGTTAACAAAACAGTTATCTTCAGTTTATAGAATATTTATTTGTATGTGAGATAATATTAAAATGAATGTGTGCTTTGCCTGTGAAGTTATTCTATTAAAGTGACCCAGAGTGAAGTATCATAGCAAGTTATCAGACTGCTGATTGGACTTATTTAACTCAAAATTACATCCAAGGGATGAGGTACAGTACAAGAGGTTCAGATGAGATGTTAATTAATTAATTTTTCTTTTGTCTGTTGCATAATGGAGGTTACTTGACAGCTCATTGCTTATGTAGAGATTATGTTATCCTTTTTTTATTATTTATTTTGGAGATCCTGGCTATAAATGTCTCTAAGTGTAAGGCCCTTTTACTCCCCTCCCCACAATAACACTTGATGCTTCATACTTCAGACCTGCTTTTAAAAGCATAATTGTTTGTTCCTTGGAGTACTGGCTTGTTGTTTTCATAAAGTATAGTTGCAGTCTGCTGCTTGTCCACTCTTTTGGCACAGGTTGCACATTAGAAGCTGCCCATTTACACTTCTGACCTGCTACGTATATCTTCTAGTGATAGACTTGCTCTGAAATTGCAGAACTAAACCTTTGGTGCAAAAAAGGACCTTTCTGCATCAAGCCCTGATTAGGGCTTTGTCCCTCTATGTTATGACACTGGCAAGGAACAACAGAAAATCTTGGAATCTCTTTAACATCTTTATTACACATTTATGGCCAAAGTGTTTAAAATAGGCTAGATTCTTATAGAGGAGAACCAGATAAAAAGAATGTAACAGAATAAACTTCCAGTTTGCAACAATAAACACATTTTGGGAATTAGATGTATCATTTAAAATTATAAACACAGGCACTTATATGTCCTGTTTTCCCTAGGGTTAACAGCATATATGTGCAGCTTTTCTAGTATTAGACAAGCTGTAGCCTCCCTTTTGAACCACATCTCGAGGCTACCAACTCCCCCTGACTCACAACCCACTTGGAGTCCCTGTATATCCTTCCTGGATCCAGTTACCACATATATCATCAAAAAGACCTTATAAAACTAAAATATAACATGCTTGCTCCTGATAACTTGCCACTTAATACCTGAAAAGTATCCTCACTTTTCCAGTGTCCATCCTAATAAACTGATCCATCAATGAAAGCTATGTCCCAGTATTGTGGAAAAAAGTCCTACATTTCATCACAACACAGGGGTGGCAGTTCTAATGACATTTATAACTACAGACCAATAAGTATCATATTCCCTCTTTTAACAATATTGGGAAAATGTAGTCATTCCCAAGTTCTAAAATTAATCTATGACAAGAACCTCTTATCCCCACCCAATATTATTTCTGACTCCACCACAGTACAGCTATTTCCCTCTTCAGTTTTCTCACAACCATCACTCAACATAGAAATTATGGCAACTTAGTTGCAGCTATATTCCTTGACCTGTCCAAAGCCTTTTATTGATACTGTATCCCAACTACTATTACGAAAACTATCCTCTCTGGATGTACATGTATCCGCTTTTATCTGATTCAATAGCTACCTTACTTCCAGACATCAGATAGTCAAATGGAAGCAAGACATCTCAACATTTCTCCATGTAACCACATTTGTTCCCCAGGGTTCCATCTTAGGCCCTATGCTGTTCAATATATTTATCAATGACCTCCACACAGCAAGCAATCACTGCACTATCATCCAGTATGCAGGGGATTCTGCACTCATCCGTGCAGCAAAAAACCTAGATAGACCCCAACAACTGACACAAGACTTGCTAAGTTTTGTTGAATCCTGGTATATCAGTTTTCAATTACTACTTAACCCCCCAAAAATCCAAATTTATACTAGTCACACCTAAGAAATATGAATGATGCAGTGGTGCAGCAGTAGTGTTGTTGCCTCACAGCAAGAGGCTCTCTGGTTCAATTCTTGGCTGGGGTGCCTTCTGTGTGGAGTCTGCATGTCTTCCCAGTGTTTCCTCTCACATTAAAAAGACATGCATCTTAGGTTCATACTAAGCTAACTGCCCTTGCGAGCCATTATAAGCCTAGCCAATTATCCCTTGTGAGACCCGAACCCTGCACCTTGTGTTTGTAAGGCAAACACTTTAACCATTAGGCCACCCTCCCAATCTGGAGTATTTCTCCCTGGGTCTCTGCTGAAAATTGGCTTCATCTAGGTGTCTTCCTTGATAAAGATATGAAATGTGACAACCACATAAGACTCCATTAAAGAAACTCTTCAGAAAAATGTGGTCCTCTGCCAAAGCAAACCTTTACTAGCTGACCCAGCTAGAATAAGCATTGATTCATCCTTTATCTTACCAAGGTTTCTGTATGCAGCCCATGTTCTAATTCATCTTCAAAGTACCCTGCTACATGTACTCTAACAGCACTACAACAAAGTAGCAAAATTTGTAGCTAACGTGCTAAAAATCACATCACTGTCCAGCATTCAAACAAGATGTTAGGATAGAGACTACACAAGCCCTATGTCTAAAACAACTTCTCACCACAGACAGTCCCATTTACAATCTTGATAAATGAAAGCCCAAATTAACATCATTCAACACTACTCACTATCTAGAGCCATTTACCTAACAGACAAACTACTACTCCAATTACAAAATGTAACAACCAAGGAGGTGACTCACTGTACTTCTCCTAAGTAGCCAAAACATGGAACTCTTTCCCTACCTTCCAAATACATTAATAAGCTCAAGCCACTTAAGTTCCAAATGAAACAGCATGTGCTGGAAACATGGTAATATTTGTGCTTCTCGTCTGGATAAACTCACTGCTAACCTTGCTCTGATATTTTCTTCCTGTGTTCTCCCCTTCCACTACATTCTCTCCCTCCATCCTTCCCTGCTCATCTCCTCCCTCCCTTTTTCTTCTATCCTCTCTCCCATCTTACTCCTTATCCAGTACTAAGGTTGTTTTTACCCTTTCTTTCTTCTGCCTACTTCCATTCCACCTCACCCATATCTCCTTGCACTCTGCTCTATGTTCCTCTTCCACTTTACAACTAGTCCCTGCACTTTACTAATTGAACTTGCTAGTTTATGTCTTTCAAAACTGTGAGCCATGAGGTAAAGCAACCCTGCATTTTTATATGTATTTACAATCTGATGCCTGGGCTGATAGCATGGAGGGTAAGGTGTACCATTACCAACTGGTTGACCTGGGTTCAAAAACTGGGTGGGGAGCAACTGGGCAGCAGCAGTATCTGTGTGGAAGAAGGCTTGGCGATCTACTTTCATAATATAACACAAGAACCCTATGTGGCCTACCTACCTACCAAGTCACCATGAGTCAATTTTCACTTGAGGGAATCGAACTTACTTTCTTTCATATTCTCTAATTTCAGGCAGTTTCCTTCTCAATTACATTAATAGAAGTCTTTTGGCTTTTCCCGGTTAGGGTTGCCACAGCAGAACTCCGGCTTGCTGATGATTGGCAGTAGATTTTTACATGCCGAGTTGCCGGCCCTGACGCACAACCTTCAACGAAGGTACGCCCATTCACGCATGTCTCCACACAGAAGACGCTCTAGCTGAGAATCGAACAGGACAACGTGTTACTGTGAGGTGACAATGCTACCGCAGCACCACCACCGCAGTATAATTACATTAATAGAAGTACTGCTACTATTTCTGTCTTTGTAAACTACTTATGCAGTATCTGTTTACTTGCATTAATTAGTTTTATGTAATCATACTATTTGTTATTAGAATAATCCTGTGCTATGTTTTATACTAATTATGCTTTTGTTTCATTGTGTAAACATATACTATGTTTTGAAATAATTTACCAAATTTTTCTACTTGGGCCTTTCCTGAAAAGAGATTTATCCCAGTCAGACTATCCCTGTCAACAGATGTAAAGTAACTAAAAATTATGCAATATACCATAATATTTTCATACTAAACTAGAGTATTTTCAACTATAATGGAAAATTATCATAATTACTGAAATATAGACTCATATTACTTCAGCTTCAATCATATTTCAGCAGTTAAATTGTAAGGCTGACCCTCTCTTTTTCTAAAGATTACGTTATCATTATAGAAATTCTGAGAGGAAAAGATAACAGTTTATGTTGAGCATGTAATGTTCTTTCATACATTCATGATGCCTCACTGCTATTGGAAGTTATCCCGATTTTTAACACCAGAAGCAGTATTAGCCATTGAAAATGTATTTCTGTGCTACAGGCATAGTATGTTCTTCTGCAAATATACAACTCTGCAGTCAGGAGCCTATGTGATCTACAAATAGCCTCAAACAGAATCTAGGAATGTGACTGTGTTAATATGAAGGGCTAACTAGTTTCTAATCAAAGAGCCAGCTGAATTTGTGACTGTGAACCTTGAGCAATATCCTATCCCTCATTGGCTAATAATTTACTCATCACATCCATTAACTACTTACTCAGATCACAGACTAACAACGACCTGTTAACAAGCTCATAAGTGCTGTGATTTTTGTGTTAGACCGGGAAGTAACCACCTGCCACAGTTAGAATATAATTAAACCTATATCTGTTCAGATCACCTGCGGTAACACACCTAAAGAATAGAGCTACTTGCAAATATTTCTGTCATTCCTGTTTAATCTCTTTAATGAAGTTTGTTAATACACATTTAATTTGTCCTGTTATACTTTACTCTTCCCCTTCTTAACTTCTTGACGTGCTGTACGTAAACTGGGAAGACGGTCTAAATCTTGGGTGTCTTTTTTGGGGGGGGGGTCATGGGCTTCTCTTCAGGCTACTTTCTGTATGCCAGCTCTTACCAGTTTCTTGTTTGTATATATATGCAGTCTTCTAAGGGGGGAAGGCTAACTTTGTACCTTAACGAGTCTCATTGAAGGAGGCCTACACTTCATTTATTTGGCCTTTTCTTAATGTACCAAATTTGTGCCAGTTTCTTATTCAGTCTTTTGTTCGTTGACAGCCTTAGAGTTCACCATTAAAATCTCACCATACTCATAAACTGCCATGTAAAGGCCTGAGTGTTCCATTTTCTTTGCTTCCAGGTACACGTAGGGTACAGTAGTGCACATAGTTTACTTTTTATGTATCCTTTAGCTGTTTTGAGTACTATAAGTTGTTAAAATCAGAATTTGTAAATTGTTGACTGAAGTAGCTGTCCATTTGTTCCGCTCTGGTTCCCTTTGGCCTAACTGCTGAAATATGCCCTTTTGCAGGTATAGTGATTACCTGAAAATGCATCTCAAAACAAGTGTGATATGCTTTTTAAGTGTTTCTGCATTCTTAGGGTTCTAGAACCAAGTCCTTTGTCATTCACCCATTTATTATCAATACTCAGTTCAGTAGTTGAGGCTAATACGGAAGCCACAGTCATAAAGCAGGAAGGACACCAACCTTATATACACACACACACACACACACACACACACACACACACACACACACACACACACACACACACACACACACTCTCTCTCAGGTGATTTGGAGTGTGACCCATATGGCTTTGAGATTGTGTGAAGAAAATAATTCATTGAAAAAAAAAACTTGCTGAGATAGGGAGGACATGCAATCTCTGTAGTACCTTAGATGGAATTCAAGTGGTGAAGACAGATGGTATGAGACAGCCATGTTAAGTACTGCAACAGTGAAAAATAAAGTGTAGTACCACATATATTTCATTGTTCTTTTTTATTTTGAAACTGATAACAGTCAGTAAACCCATATGCTTAGTCCCAGTGGAGACCCAGCAATTCTGACCCAATTAAGTGACTTGGCAACTGTTACTTAATATGGTGGGAGAGAGACAATGTGAGACTCAAGTTCAGATATGTAAAATAACAGTTTTTAACTGCACCTGACACTAACTGATTGCAGGTGCCAGCCCTTGAGTTAAAGATCAGGGAGTATATTGAGAGGTGGTGCTGCTATGGTATTCCGCAGAAGTGATGGAGTTACTTATGCATATATCATGTAAAGTAATATTAATACAAGTGAGACAAAAACGGTTGTTAATGCTGGGGCATTTTTAAGATGAGCACCAGAGTATTAGATTTAGTTTTATGCAGAAGAGACATGACTCAGTGATTCTGAGGGATAGAACCTTGAAGACACTTAGGGACCTAGCTTTGTTTTATGGCCTGGGTGCTGGAGAAGCTTGCCAGTAGGCATAGATCTGAGCAGCTGTAGTCAACTAGGACATCCTCAGAGGGCAGTCATTCAGGCTCACAGTGCCTCCTGAAGGAGTTTAGGTAGTACGGCAATAGGAATGAGACCAAGAAAAGGATACAAATACTCAGTCACCCTTGGTGAGACGACCCATGACCGGATGCCTTTCTCCTTGACTATGTCATTTAGCTGTTCAGAAAGGGAAATAAAAGGATCAGTTTAGCAGATGGAGAAGGAGTATAACAAATAAAGTAATACAATTCTATGCAGAAGAAATGCAGAAATGAATATTTGAAGAACCATCTTGAAACAGGTTCACTATTTTTTAAGTTTTACTTTTTCTCCACAGTTATTTAGACATGAGTTTGGTGTGTATGTTACTTATGGCTGTTGACAGGGCTTGGCTCCACCATGGTGGATTGAGGGAGGGTGGGGGTGGGGGCTTGCCAGTTACAAAATGCACTTATTTTACTTTTTTTCTTTCTGGAGAAGCTCCAAGTCATTTCCTCTTGAATTTATTCTAATGAATCATAACAGAACCTAATAAGGTTGTCACTGGCCTCATGGCAGAATTGTCATCAGACCTTTGTCTTACTAGAACATGACATTATGATGTTGTTATGTATAGTAAAGTCAAGCTGATTCACAGTAATAATGTTGACAGTCATTTCTTTTTATTAAACTTGTGATTCCTGCATCACAGTACTGCTGTAATATTGAATGGTGTTTAATTTTTGTAGGGAGAGGTTTGGCTAGCATCAGATGATCCAGAAACATAATTTGAGCAATCATTTGCAAATCCTGAGACGTGTGTCTATGAGTTTTGTAATATAAGATACTTTTTTTCATGAGCTATGTAAAATGGCTGTTTTAAAGTATGGGTTTTTGATGACGTACAAAATGATGCAACACAATGATCTGATGGTTTCTTGCTGCTCTCATAATGCAGGCGATGCAGTTTTATAGCGTTTGATGTCACTGCTGTAGCACAGCATTTCAGGTACATAGAGGCTAGCTGCAGCAGTTGGCCATACTTATTAGACAGATCACTTATGTCCTTCTGTATTTACGTCTGAGGTGCAATATGGCCTGTCAGACACTAATGATTTAGTGACACTGTATTGGTATGTACTTATCCTTACAGTGATTGTGATATAAAGGCATTTTGTTAGTGTAACAGAAGGAAAACATTGAAGCTGTGAAACTGCAGCAGTGTTAGAATTATTTTCTTCAATGCAAAGAACACTGTGTCTACTGCACGGAGTAGCAAGGCTGGACTTATTTAGTGATGTCATTGGGTCATGGCGAATGAACATTATCCTATAGTTAGGACAAGAACAGAACATTGCTCTCCCTATGACTTTATTTACTGACTTTGGTTTCATACAGTCATACACTCTGGTCCGTTTCATCCCTTTACAGCGCACTGGTGTGGCTTCAGCACACTGTGGTTATTCTGTTGATGGGATGACATCAGAATAAAAAAGAGCAGTATGACAACATCACATCACCGCAAGATGGTCTATGATGTCACATTTCTATATCAGGTAGTGTTGTGTAATTATGATGTATGAATTCAGCACATTGCCTCACCAACATGGCTCTTCTACACATACTTGAGGTAAAATTGCTTGAGTGTCAGTAGCCCATAGAAAATCATTGCCGGTGTGATTTCTAACTGTGCTGTGGCAATGATTCACTTCTTTAGGAAGATTTCTCCCTTCTTTGAGTTAGTGTGACCATGGAGTTGGTGTGTATAAGTTCAGGGGGTGGGGGACTTGTCTCCCACATCAGGGGTGCACACATGAGTACAAGGGGCTTACATCTCCCTGAAAAAAAACAATTAAAAATGAGTTTTTCACCATTTTGGATTTCAGACTTTTTTTGTTCTTTTGGACCATCAACTGTCAAGAAGTTGATGTTTCACAGCAGACCATGCCAGCATGGCTGTGTTGACTCAGTATCTTATAACTAGCTTTCTCCACTGGAGCTACTACAGATGCAGCAGCCAACAAAATAACAGCAAAAAAGTATCAAAACAACTTCATGAAAGTATACAAGTATACAATTCTTATTTTGTAGTTTATTGTTGCTTCCTATTTTTTGCCACAGTACAAGTGCAGATAATAATACATTAATTTCTGTGCATCCTGATATGTAGACAGTTGCAGGTGCCCAGAGATTATTTCTGAGATCTTTGTGACATCTGAGTCATTAGCTACAGCTTAACCTGTGTATATTCAATACAAGTTATCATTTAATAAAGGAGAGAGGAATTGTGTAGTCAAACTCTCTGGGTATATCATACAATTACTTCATATTTCTGTGACTTGGCTAGTACAATGTAATGGCATGGAATGCTTGCAAGGTAATTATATCTAGGCATTTTGATTTCCAAGGCAAAATATGGAAAAAAGGGGAAAACCAGTCCATCTCCAATAATATGAGCAGCTGTCACTCCAGCACTCAGGGGAGAGCGTTCTCTTCATCCATACCAATAAGCAGCCCTTCCCTTTGACTTTAGTCACATTACAAGTACTTATTTTATTCTCCTACACTAAGTACATATAGTCAGTCAATGTCATGTATGGATGAATCCAGCTAATGCAATGTATCAGCTCCCATTAAACGTCAAACATTCCAATCCTGTTTTACAAAAAAAAAAAAAAAAACAACTTGCAAGTTGTCTTCAGTTAAACAGTTTCTTCAGGGTCCACAGACACAGGAAAGACTGGCTGTTCTTTTGCTGAACAGAGAACATTCTGAAGGTAGTAATTGATGACAAATGATGACCTCTTGAGCTGCAGTGTCAGGATCGTTACTAGTTATGAGTTACCTTGTAAGTAAATAGTTATCTGTTTCTAAGTACCACTGTTCCTTAAATGGTAAATGAAAAACCACTGAAATCCATCCCAAGATAAGGCTTATTATGTTGTAGTACCTTTGAGATCCTAGCTGTTAGGTACCATGATACCCATGTTTGCAGTTTTGCTGTAGTAAGTGTACCATCCTAGCTGTTATGTCATAGAGCTGTGTCGTTATGTTACTGTAGCTGTGCTATACTAGATGCTACACTGAAGTATCTATGCCATACTAGTTATCATACTGCAGTATGTGTCATCCTAGTTGTTATGCTGCAGTGCTGGTGCCATCCCTGCTGCTATGCTGCAATACTGCTTTCATTCTGCATATACTGCAGTATCTGCCATCCTGGTTTTTATGCTGCAGTAGCTGTACTAGCCTGTAGACTATTCAGTAGTAACAAAAGTAACATAAATGTGCCATCCTGGTTATGCTGCAGTATGCACGGCACCCTAGTTATGCTGCAGTATCCATGTCACCCAAGTCATGCTGCAGTATCCATGTCACCCCGAGTCATGCTGCAGTATCTATGTCACCCTAGTTATGCTGTAATATCTATGGCATCCTACTTGTTATGCTGCAGTATCTATGGCATTATATTTGTTATACTGCAGTATCCATGTCACCCCAGTTATGCTGCAGTATCAATGGCATCCTACTTATTTTGCTGCGGTTTCTATGGTATCCTTCTTGTTATGCTGCAGTATCTATGGCATCCTACATGTTATGCTGCAGCAGCTGTAAACACGTTTACTGCAGTTGTAATATTGCACCACCTGTATGAAACTGGTTATAGTACTATCTGTGAGACTGCATGTTAAAAGTATGGATCCAGATTTAAAAGGTTACTGCTTTTTTAACCAGGAGTAGTTGAACACACTACAAAAAATTACTACATGACCACTTTTTTTTTAAATAATTAGTTCTGCTTTTTCTTATCAATTCCATAAATTCAGTTTGAGCCACGTTTGTCAGCTTTATTGTATACAGTCAAGGTATACAGTACTGCATAGATAAAGGTATACATAGTACAGGAAATGGAAAAAAATTAGACATCAGCATACCTCTCAACTGTACAGATTTTCACAGAATGTTCAGATTTTTGCCACATATTTTGGTCAATTTCTCATAAAAATTTAGTTTTCTGGCAAAACATTAAAAACTGAAGTTAGAAAATAATGACAGAAATTTGAGTTTCAGACTTCATACCCTTCAGAAAGTTATGTTTTTCAATCAACTTTCTAAGTTTGTAAGAGCAGTATTTAAAAATCGTCCCTTTTATTGGGCCTTTGTTCCACTTTTAGTTTTGGCTTTGCCCAGATTTCTTGCTCTAAGAGGTTGAGAGGTATGTACATCAGTGATACAAAAAAACTATATGGTTTATGACATAAAAATTGAGAAAATGAAATTAATTCTGTGTTCTGCTGAGAGATTATCCCTTACTCTCGTTAAAACAAAATACTATTTCTGCTTTGACAGGTGTGATTAAATGGGATTTAAATGGATTTGAGTATGAAGGACTGGTCATCTATAGGAAAGTTATATATGGTCCATGTATATATATATATATATATATATATATATATATATATATATATATATCTATCTATATATGGGTATGAAGATACAAATAGATTTCAAGCAATATCGTGTTTAGTTCTATGGTCAGTGTATAGCAAGAAGCCCTGCAACCTTAGAGGCCAAATACATTTATGTAGACATATGATCCTTGCGGGATTCTTGCTTAGTGCTTTCTGGAGTAATTGGGATTTAGTAAAAATTTGGACAAAATAAACACAATCTGCACAATATCCAATTAGGACTAGATAATAGAGCCATTCTTGGGACTTACACCATAAGTGTATTCTAATGTATTGATTCCAGTCTAATATATTCCTTGGCAAAAAAGGTCTGAAGAATGAATGCCACAAAATGAATCCTAGGTAGCGGAACTGGTCCTTGCATACATGGTGAGGTGCCTGTTTCTGTTGTCCTCATAAGGATATTCAAATTTTTGTAATATTTTTTTTTTGCATTCACCTGCCCTCTTGCCTAGTTGTGACAACTTTCCGAGTCTCCCTTGAATCTGGCTGTTTTTTTTTTTTTTAAGACACATTATCTTTACAGACTTTGATGTATACATGAGGGACAGCAGGGAGCCCACTGTATATTTTACAACACTGGTGATTTCTTAATATTGTTGCATCACACTGGCTCAGTGAAGAAACAGCTATAGGTCAGAAAACTAGTTTAAAAGTAACCTCTGTACAGATTTGTTTTCACTGCAAAATAATTAATTTATTTATTTACTTTGTTGACTGTTAGTCTCGCTAGGCATTCTGCCTCTTTTTAGGGGAGACCTGACATATAATTAATTCTTATAAGTGGTACTTTGCCTAAAATACCATGGAAGTGCACTGACTGTTTTTTACTAAGTATCATGGGCTCTTTTACATCCTTCAGCTTTTTGCTTACCTGTCCTTATGTCTCACACGCCTTAGCAGGTTTTAATTATAGAACCTTTTCAGCTCTTAAAAGCGTCCTCATATAGTATAAGATTATCTATTTATGAAGTTTTTCCAGTTATTTTAGTATGTCCTAAAGTGTATGTGTGTGTGTGTGTGTGTGTGTGTGTGTATGTGTGTGTGTGTGTGTGTGTGTGTGTGTGTGTGTGTGCATGTGTGTCTAAAAGACGTAGGACCCGATTTTCAGCATTGTGATGGTTTTCAGATAGATTGCTTCTGGCACATGCAAAAGCATGAAAGGTTGATGTAGCGAAAACATTTACTTCCAATGTCAGCAACTTTCTGTGCGCCACCTTTTTATTGTAGTTGTCATTCTGTAGTGCATCAAATGCTTCAGGAACTTATGATCTGCATCTCTCATATTGTTTGCTGTGTTAAAATTAGTGGACCTTCCAAGCTGTGCCCCAGTGTCAACTCCTTAAGATTGTGCACCTCCTCAGTTTGTTTTTATTCAGCATAAGCTGATAAATTGGTCAAAATGTGTCCCAGTGACATAGTTGTATTTTTCTTTAGGACCTTCTGCTTTGTAACTGGTGTTCCACGTCAGGATATATCTGTTTCTAACATCTTCTCACAGTTGCTAGTGTACATCTTTGTATTAGATTAAAATGTGCTTAGCCTTTCTCAAAATGATTTCATATCTGCTGGTAGCTTCACATAAATATGGAATCATTTCTTCACATTCTTTAACTGTTTCACTCATATGTTATTGTCATATTAACTGGATCCTACAGTCAGGTTTTGTGCCCAGGGAATGGGAAGATTGCTACAGTCATTCCCCTGCACAGAGGAGGTCCAAACATTGATCCAAGTAACTACAAGCCCAACAGTTTAACCAGCATAATATATAAGGCCAGGTAAGGACATAGGTAACCTGCAAACATTGGACCCATCACAGTTCAGCTTTGTTAAAGGAAGATCATGTTTATTAAATCAGGTGGACTTTTTTAGAGGGTCACCCAAGCATTGGATGAAGGTAAGACTGTGCACACAGCTTACCTCAACCTGTCCAAGGCTTTTTATACAATACTCCACTCAAACATTATAGACAAGCCCACTGATTTAGGTATAAACCCTTTTATCATCCACTGAATAGCCAACTGGCTCAATGATAGAACACAGGAGGTTAAAATAGGTGAGGCCACCTCCACCAGGAGGCCAGTCACTAGCAGAGTCCCCCAAGGCTCGGTACTGGGCATGCTTATTTTTAGGCATCTGTTTCTCTGAAATGGAAGCAAATGCTGAAAATTTATGGATGACTAAGTTTGCAGATGATTGCAAGTTGGGGGTTATCAGATTCCCCTGCAGTCACTTCCCTGCAGACACTAGCATTCTTCAAGGTGGTCTATCTCTGCCTAACAAATGGTGCCAAAGCCATGGTCTTAAACTCAATGCTAAGAAATGCAAAATTGTACCTTTTGGGAAGTCTACCATCCCGGATAATTACCATGTGGTCAGGGATCTGGGTATGCATGTAGACAGTAGCCTTTCCTTTGCCACTATGTGGTCCTTTTATGTTGTATAACTTATAAGTAAGGGCATGGCATCTAGGTCCAAAGAGGTCATTATCCCACTGTGCTCCACCCTTATCAGACCAATAATAGAGAAAAGTGCTCCCTTTTGTATGTAGCTGATCAGGCATGCGCAACAGATAGAATGACCACAGAGGTTCCTTACAAAAAGAAAACAATGCGTTACAAACCTGCCTTATGTAAAGTGTCTTAAAGCTCTTCCCTCTACTTAGTCTCCTGTAGATTACTGAGGGGTGATCTATGCCTGGCTTACAAGGCATTTTCAAATTACAAAATTATGAATCTCCTGCACAAGTCAAACAGTACCAGACATACAATGTCTAAGGACCTGAATTTTGTCTGTAACTTAAAGAGAACATGCTGGAGAGACAGATATATGTCCCAGAGACTGCTCTTCCTATGGAATGGGCCTCCCATCATTGTGAAGCTGAGTTTGTCTACTACCCAGTTTAAGCACAACCTCGACAAGTGGATGGGGAATAGGAAATTTACACCTGGCCTGGCACCCATGTCACTTATGGACACAGGTAGCTTATAAATGCCTGGCCGTCAATGTCCTGTTTGGATGCAGGACATCATTATTCTTTTGGGAAAACTTGGCTAGGCTTAGAAAGGCCCCCTGGGTAGTTAGCCTAGTAACAATCTGTGAATACACAAATCTATCAGTATAAATGTCTGCCTCATCCATCCGTCCATCCATCCATCCGTCCATCCATCCATCCATCCATCCATCCATCCATCCATCCATCCATCCATCCATCCACTAATCTTTTCACTCACTTGTTATTGTCAATTAATATAAATACTTGCCTTCTGTATCTGTACCTGTCTGTCTAACTATTTATCTGTCCATCCATTTATTTTCTGCACCCACTCTGTCCAGGTCAGGGCGATGGAGGGCTGGCACCTATTGCATACACAGTGGGTGCAGGGCAGGTACCACTCAAAATGAGATCAGTCCCTCACAAAACACACATACTAACCCACCCAGAATAAAATGTGTTGCAAGCACTGGTATGTGGTAAGCTCTGCATTCCACATAGAGGACTCCCCAGCTGAGACTTTTGTGCATATTTCTTTACAATCAGTCAATACATTTGGAAACAAAACTGTTTTGCTATGTCTGCTGTTTGAAGAGAATATCTAAGATGGCTTTGGGCAAGTAGCAAGGATTTTACTTTTCAGTATTTCACTTGTTTGCATGCCGTGTGGTATTATGTCATACAAATCATACAGAAGCTATTTCCATAGGAAAGTGACTTCTATGTTTTCAGGATCTTGGAAGACACAAACAAGTATGAGTGTAACACATTTCACCCAGTTAATTTGTTATTGCTTATGGTTAGCTGCATGAGAAATTTGTTACAACTGAAGGTAAATTCCACTGATGTAGGATTTAGTTCCTGTACTTTCTTTTGCATTGGAAAGTATATGGTTTGGGAATGATGGTCTTTGTTGTAGTACCAGACACTGGTGCTACAGACAAGGTGTTAGAACATCAACTCCCTTTGTTGGTCATTTACATTAGTCTGAGTTCTATCTTCTTCTTCTTCTTCTTTCGGCTTTTTCCGGTTAGGAGTCGCCACAGCGGATCATCTGTTTCCATTTCTTCCTGTCCTCTGCATCTTGCTCTTTCACACCAACCACCTGCATGTCTTCTCTCACCACATTCATAAATCTTATCTTAGGCCTTCCTCTTTTCCTGTTACCTGGTAGCTTCATCCTTAGCATCTTTTTCCCAATATACTTAGCATCCCTCCTCAGCACATGTCCAAACCAACGTAATCGTGCCTCTCTGGCTTTGTCTCCAAACCTTCCAACCTGGGCTGACCCTCTAATATACTTATTCCTAATCCTGTCCATCCTCGTCACACCCAATGCAAATCTTAACATCTTTAACCCTGCCACATCCAGCTCTGACTCCTGCCTTTTTGTCAATGCCACTGTCTCCAACCCATATAACACAGCTGGTCTCACTACCCTCTTGTATACCTTCCCTTTCACTCTTACTGGTACTCGTCTGTCACAAATCACTCCTGACACTCTTCTCCACCCACTCCATCCTGCCTGTACTCTCTTCTTCACCTTTCTTCCACACTCGCCATTACTCTGAACTGTTGATCCCAAGTATTTAAACTCATCCACCTTTGCCACCTCTACTCCCTGCATTCTCACCATTCCTCTATCTTCCCTCTCATTCACAAACATATATTCTGTCTTAGTCCTGCTGACCTTCATTCCTCTCCTCCACCTCTCCAGGGTCTCCTCAACCTGCTCCCTACTCTCATTACAGATCACAATGTCATCTGAAAACATCATAGTCCACAAGGACTCCTGTCTGAGTTCCATACTATTACCTGATTAGGCAGTGGCCTTTCCTTGCCTGAATGTACCTTTGCCTGCTTACGTTGTTTAATTTTTCTACTTGATATATGAGCATGTGCAGTCATAAGCCACCTTACAAGTATGTATGTACTTATGTTTGTCAAGGTAGTTTGATGTTTTTCAGACAATAAATTAGAGCATAGTGGCATTCACCAAAAGGGGACCTTTAATTTTCCATAACACTTACGACTCTGGAATTATGTTTGGATATGAGAGTCTTTGTCCCAGTATAAAATAATTGGAGTTGCATCTTTTTTAATATACTGTTAAGCACTGTTTCATTCAAGGAAAAAGAATTCAATGAAATACATTGTAGTAATGCACCACAAGTGTGTGTGTGTGTGTGTGTGTGTGTGTGTGTGTGTGTGTGTGTGTGTGTGTGTGTGTGTGTGTGTGTGTGTGTGTGTGTGTGTCTGGGTATAAGTGAGTATATATGTATTTTGTGGATTCCTATTACAAGAACGAAAGTTCACTACTTTGAACTTGTAATAGGAAGCCTCACTTCTGCGAAAGTTCACTTTAACAAAAGTGAACTTTTGCATAAGTGCACTTCACTGAAAACACCGCAGCACATTGGAGCACATAAAAAAACAAGCTATGTCCTCCATTATGGTGCGATAGTCACGGAACTTAGGGTTACGGCACAGATTATGTCCTCACCCTAAGGTTCGTGACTATCGCACCATAGTGGAGGACATTGCTATGTCCTTCACTGCGCTGCAGTCATCACGGACCTTAGGGTTAGGGCACGGGTCATGGTAAGGGGATAGCCCTACGGGCTATCCCCTTACTGTGATCCGTGCCCTAACCCTAAGGTCTGTGAGTACTGCACGGAAGTTCAGTACACCTGTTCGTTGTACTGAACTTCGCGTAAGTGCACTTTTGATTAAGTGCACTTTCGCTGCAGTGAGCATTCCATGCACTATTTTGAATTGGTGAAAATTCAATCTAGTGTATGGAACCTGTATTTTGTATATGCACATGCATATATATTAATCATGCCATTAATTTACTATTGTTAGAAAGTGTAAAGGGTATGATAAACAAAATATAATCTCTCAGTTGTAGGGGGCTGATATTTTTGTTTATTGCTACTGTATTTTAAACAAAAGCATTTCACCATTCTACCCATGTCATCAGCTATTGTAACTCAGCCCCATTCATAGAAACTGACAACTAAAATGAAACTATGCACATTGCATACACACAAATATACAAACACTGTAAAACCACCACACAACATAAACACAAACAAACAATATTTAACATTATTATTATTATGAAACCCCCTGCCCACCTTATTCTTGTGTGCTATCCTTAACCCTAACTGTGATCCTAACCCTATTCCTAACCCTAACTGTGACCCTAAATCTGACCTTACTCATTACACAGAGCCCTTTCTTTAACAATATCATTAACAAGATGACACTTGATCTCAGTTTTGTAGCTGGAGTTTACCGATGTAGGCCTTTTTTTTAGTGAGAGGGAAAAATTCTGTATTTTGTGATTCACTCTTATCAGTCATTTATTTTTTTGTGAGTCTCTCCTTTTTTTATCCTGCCATTTGTGATTTTCTCTTTTGAGGGATTTGGGTTCAGCTGTTTTCTCTTTGTGGGAGATGAGTATAGACTGAGTATTGTATATCCTGTAAAGCCCTGCCTGATTACCTGTTCACTGTTTGTATAAAGAGCTTTCCATACGTGGCCATAATTTAGCTATTTCATATCGTCATGAGCGCAGAAGGTCACCATGGCATATATCTGAATTCTTCCTCAATACTGAAACCACTGCTATTTTAAAAAAAATGGCCCAAAATATAATTAAAATTCAGCTTGCTCTTTAGGATAGGATGGTACAATGGCAGTGCTGTGCTACCTAAAGCTGGTGCCCTAGAAGACATTTTTGAAGTTCTTCGTCAGTACTATTGGTATTGCTCCAATGGTATGGACCGGTGTTCAATTTGTTATATATATTAAGACCGAACTACCAGTTTTCATTATTTTGTATCTGTCTTTACAATGTGCTTTCTACAAGGCACTGCTGCACGAACTGTAGTACTGTCACTGAGCAATCACTTTTTCTAGTTGTTTTTATTTTTAAATAAACAGCCATATGAGACAAACTTCCTACAATCATGAGTGCTGTATTTGAAAGAAAATTTATAAAGCACATACTGAATTTCTATCCTGCTGACATATAAATACAATTAACCTGTGTTTGTTTCTGCATTACCTGTCAGCCTGTTAGCACAAGAAATCTGGCAAAGCATAAAATAATGGGGGGGGGGGTAAAATGCCCCAAAATAGGGACATATTTTTAATACTGCTCTTAAAAACATAGAAAGTTGCTACAGTAATGAGTTTTGTGTCAGTATGCATTTTTTGAAGGGTATGAAGTCTGAAAGTCAAATGTGTATAATTATTTTGTGACTTCAGTCCTTAAGGATTTGCCAGAAAAATCAAACATTTTATGAGGACAGACCAAAAAATATGAAGCAAAACTCTGGACATTCTGAGAAAACCTTAGCAGTTAAGAAGTAATGTGTGTAATCATTTTATTAGAAAGAAAAAATGGTACAGCTGGGAGGATGCCTTGGGGAAATAACTGGCCACCCTGGGTGTAATGAAGCCTTGTATCATAAGGCTTCTGTGTCTCTGGAAAGCCCATTATTTGCCAGTAATGCGCTTTGAGGGCATAAGTGCTATTATGAGATGGCTTTAGTGTAATTTTAAAAGAAAGAAGTAATGTTTAATACAGTTATAATTTTTCATTCTATTTATTAATGCAAAACTGCAATCCAAATTCTAGCTTGCTACAGATCACCCACCATGCCCCAGGATTCCCACTCCTCTTTTCTTGATATACTGGAAAATATTAGGGTTCAACCAAACACCCTAATAATGGGTGATTTCAACTACCCCACCATTAACTGGGAAAACTTCTCATGTACCAACTCCTTTGCTCAACGCTTTCTGGAATTCATAAATTCCAGTGCCCTAGATCAAATTATCCACACTCCCACCAGGGGCAACAATATCCTAGACCTAGTCATTACCAACATGAGTGACCAGTGTTCCACACCTGTAGTCAACTTCTTGTTGGTCAGATCCGACCATAAACTAATCACCTTAGATGTCCGCATCCCACCCCCACCAACCATTAAGGAAACCACGATAAACAATTTCTCCAAAGCCAACTTCATGCTTCTTAAGACAGAATTGGCGAACTTCATGACACTCATGCAGATGGACAATACAGTTACAACTACTGAATCCTACACAAATGCACTCTATAAGCACTTACACGAGTGCATGGATCGTGCTATCTCAAACAGAACCAAGATGCTATCCTCCAAAAAAATGGAAGCCAATCTGGTGGTCCCTTGCCATAAACAAACTCTACAACAGAAGGAAGAAACTGTTGCAAAAGAGAGTAAAATCCCATGAGTGGAGGAGCTCCCTGGTCAGCCTCAGTAAGAAGCTGAGATGCCTTATAAGATCCTCCAAAGCTAGCTACGAAAACAAAATTGCCACTGATTCTAAGGGCAATCACAAAGCATTCTATAGCTATGTCAAGAATGTCAATGGAAACACCCAGATCTGCTCTGAGTTACAGCACAACAGCAATAAAATTACAGAACCAACTGATATTGCCAACATCCTGGCAGATAGTTTCAGTGCTAACTTTACCCCCCTCTTACCCCCTAAAGGGATCATATCTATACAGGAAGAATGCAGAGTCCCTGCAATCACATATATGCAGGTAAAAGCTGCACTCTCTAAAACCAAAAACACAGCATCCATGGGACCGGACAACATCCCAGGCTGCATTTTACACTAACTTCAGAACAAACTGGCTCCCCACCTAAGCACCTTGTTCAATCATAGTCTACCATCAGGCTTTGTGCTCACTGAATGGCGCACAGCAACAGTTAACCCACTCCACAAAGGGGGAGGCACCACTGATCCTGGGAACTACCGCCCTATTAGCCTGACAAGCCTGGTCTGCAAGGCCATGTAACGTATCATCATGGAACTCATAAACAAAGACATTGGTAGACTCCAAACTCTTTCCTCACCCAGTTCGGGTTTGTGAAAGGCAGATCATGCCTTCTGAACCTGATCGACTTCTTTGAGGCAGTCACCAAAGCCGTAGATGAGGGTAAGGTGGTTCACACAGCCTATCTTGACCTCGTCATGGCATTCAACACCATCCCCCCATTCTGGAATTATAGCTAAACTCACTAAACTAGGTATAAATCCCTACGTCACAAGATGGGTTGCCAACTGGCCCACTGACAGAACCCACAATGTAAAAGTTGCAGACTCCAAATCTGACTTCAGACCAATGACAAGTGGAGTACCACAGGGTTCAGTCCTGGGACCTCTCCTGTTTGGTGTCTACTTCTCTGAAGTACAGGCTAACACAGAAGGCCTCTGGCTAATAAAGTTTGCAGATGACTTCAAACTAGGAGCCATAGTCGAGTCCCCAAATGATGTGGACATCTTACAGAAGGACCTCACTGAGACAGATGCCTGGTGTCACAGGCATGGCTTCAAGCTCAATGCCAAAACGTGCATTGTCATCCCTTTTGGTAAAAACTCTATACCCATGAACTACCATATAAACAGCAGTCTACTTAATGCCACATGTGTGATAAGAGACCTTGGGACCCAGGTGGACAGTAGTCTCTTCTTTGATAATCACATCACCACAGTAGTCAGGAAATCCTTTTATGTGGCACACCTCATCACAAAAGGGTTCTCATCCAGGAAAAAAGAGGTTATTGTTCCCCTCTACTCGGCACTCATTAGACCCATTATAGAATACAATGCCCCTTTTGGAATGTACCTCACAAGACATCTGCAGCAGCTGGAAAGTCTACAGAAGTACCTCACAAAGAGGATTACTGGCCTCAAACAGATGCCCTACACTGACTGTCCCAAAAACTCCAGCTTTACTCTGTAACATATCGCCTACTCCGAGGAGATCTCTGCCTAACATGTAAAGCTATGTTAAACCCAGAGCTGTTGGACATGCTATACCTAAAGAAATCCCAACTCCTCCAAGCTACACACTCTAGGGACCTAAACCTTGTCACCACAATAAACAGGACATGCTGGAGGGATAGATTCCTGTCCCAGAGACTTCCTATACTCTGGAACAAGCTACTCATCTATGTCAAGCAAAGTTCCTCATTAGCACTCTTCAAGAAAAATCTTGATGAGGGGATGGGAAATAGGAAATGTACCTCGGGGATCACTTCTGTGGCTCTGCTCGACAGGGGCACAAGAAATTAACTTTCTTGGGTGGTGTAAGCCATGGAAACTTGTTGGCTAGGCTTACTTAGTCCCTTTGGCTGATAGCCTAGTGCCTACCTATGAACCTATAAGAAGGAAAATAATTATTGTTAACATATAAGACACTTTCCTGCCAACTTGCCTTTAATGTGAATAGGGGAATTACTGTTTTGCATCTGATAATTTTGTTTATGTAGTGAAAAACCACCACCAACAGCCAGACTTTGTGTCCCCAAATTAAAATTGAAAAGAGTAATTCCAAAACACAATAGGACTCAAAAATGGCTACAGGCTCCAGGTTCTAAAATATCTCTTGTTTATTAACAAAAATCACATAAGCACTTTCACAGTTTCCTGCTTCATCAGATGTGATATAACACTCAGTCAACTCACTTTAAATAGTATAACCAATTACACCTATCTAGACCACATGACTTAAAAACTTAAAGATATCTTACATACAGTAATACAAAAACTAATATGACATTAAAACTTTTTATAAAAATAAAATAAACATAAAAACAAATTTATCTCATGACAATAAACACTTATCATTCACTTAAACAAGGTCCTTGCCTTTAGCATAGGTTGAAGGGGAACTTTTTCATTGAGGCCATGTCCAGACTCATCCCTTAACCTAATAATTCACTTGGCCTCAAGCTGTTCTGTGAAATTCCTAGTATTCCTAATATCCCCACCTCTAATACTCTTCATGGTTTTACCAATGACCATAAATTTAAAACCATGCTCATTGCTGGTCTCCTTAATGTCTTTAGCCAAGGCATTAAAACTACTGAGCTTACTAATGTGATGAAGGTGTTCTTTTAATCCTGTCTTTAAAACGCCTATCCATCTTCTTGCAAACACAAAATTTTTGGCAAAACAAACAGTGTGCTAAGTAAACAACATGTGCTGTATCACAAGTAGCAGAGACATTAAGCATATATCTCCTGTGTTGATCTGGATGTAAAGAACTTCCTGTTGTATCTATAGGCTTACAGGCTACACATTTCCCGCAACGTTTAGTAAAACAGGAGCTGCCCTTGACACTGACATCCCTAGGGTAGCATAACTGCCTTTTCAGAGACCTCATGTTTTTTAAATAAAAAACTTAGGGTGAGTATCTATCAATTAACATCCGTGGTTAACAAGGGCCAACATTTTTTAATTACATGTGCATAAGATGTGCATAAGATCCAACATCACTCGAGTAGTATAAAGGCACCTTCAACTTCCTGGCTGTCTTCGTCCTACTTACTTTATTATTACTACTCCAAGCTTCCAAAAAATATGGTTTAGCACTACTACCTCTTAATTTTGTAACCTCACTAATAGCCTTGTTGACCTCATGCTCATTATATCCTCTATCTAAGAATAGCTTATATTACTAAGTATTTGTAAAGGATGCATACTATCTCAAAACAACAAATGGTTACAATGGCATGACTTCCTAAACAATTTGGTGCTAATACTACCATACTCATTAATAACAGTGACATCTAAAAAAATTAATACTTTCACCAGAAAAAAACAACAAAAAAAACATAAAAAGGACGTGCTAGAACTGATATAACCCTCAAAGGCATGGAGATCCACCCCATAAAAGGAATATACTGTCCACAAATCTATGATAGAAAAGAATAAATTTACAAAAAGACCATGTATAATATGTTCATGTTCCCATATGACCATAACTGCATTGGTGTAGCTATTGGCACAAGAATTGCCCATAGCTATTCCATTCTTCTGCCAATAAAAGTTCTTGTTGAAAACAAAAACATTATTATCCAAAATTCTAAGGAGAATCAATCTGTTCATCTGTAAAACATCCATATTGCCTCAAAAACTGTCTAAAACTCAATACACCAACATCATTAGGAATGATAGTAAAAAGAGACCTCATGTCAACAGCAACCAAAACACATTGCCATCAACAATAATATCTAGAGTAGCTGAAAATAATTCAGTCAAGAAGTTTTTTGTGCCTCTAAAAATATACTTATTCATATTCAAGATAGGTCTAAGAACTTTCTCAATATACACAGACAAGGGCTCAGTACACCAATTGCATCCTGCAACAATGAGATGCAGTGGTGGATATGTTGGATTCTTATATAATTTAGGTAGCCCTTGAATAATAGGTTGGCCACAAAAAATAATTAAATAAAAATCTATCTATTTTATTCTTGGCTAACAAACTTTTTAATGTGGACCCTTTGTTCTTAACCATAAAATCCACCTTACTTTTATTAACTCTAACATAAAAGTCAATATCTGATAATATTGCATACATTTCAGTGTTATACCACTCTTTGTCAAGCACTGCAATGGGCCCACCCTGATCAGCCAGCCTTATTACAGTGCCATAGTTGTTTTGTTAATCTTTTAAAGATAAATAATCTTCTTTGGTTAAATCAGACTGCTTAAAAAAACTATTTATGTCATCATTCATCTTATAAAATTCGTCTATGCATAATTTTTCAAAAAACATTACCAGTGGATTCAATACTGATATATATGTGCTAGGTTTTCTAAAAGGCAAACCGTCACTATGAGCATCAGTAGTGTCTTTATAATTCAACTTTAAGATTAAATTCCGGGTAAAGGTCTGTAATCCTAAAATTACCTCTGTGAAGTCAGACCTTTGAGTAGGGATGAACAAAAGCCCCTTTGACAAAACACTATGTTCAGCTTTTGTCAATGTATATGAGTTCCATATCAAGGCACCTTCCTATTCTGAGCATTTTCTTTATGCTTGGTGTCCCTATGTGGTCTCCCTCTGGTTTCCTCTTCATTCTCGAGTGGCTCCTGGAACAACATCTTTCAATGAATCTTGACTCTTGATTGGAAGAGGAAAGGTTAAATTCCTTTGTAAAAAAGAAGATACAGCAACTGTAGAAATGTTGTCACTATTATCTCTCTTTCTTTTTCTGTTTCACTCAGGATACATGATTTATGCACCTGTGCCTCAACAACGAAAGTTTTTATTGTAGCACCTAAATCTCTGGGCAGGTCCGCCCCTATTGTTCCACTGCTGCCTCTGTCAGGAGGCATATTATTAGAGGGCAGCATGTTGCTAATGGCTGAAGTAGTAGTTGTCATAGCAACCTGGGACTCTTCTGGCTCTACATTCCGGTTGATGGAAAACAACGTTTTTGGCCATGTAAAAACATTGCCATTATTAAAGTCAGTACGATCCCTGGTTAATTTCTTTAATTTAGCCTTAATCAGTCTCCTCTTGAACATCGAGACTGTCTCAGCCAATTGACAAATAAATTTATCCAAAACTTCTACTGAAAATGTTTGCTTTAATTGAGTATATTGCTGCTGCACATTGCTGGAAAGATGTTCTTTTGTTTATGTGTTTCTAGAATGTTTTTCCAACATTAATAAAATAATTACAGATGCAGCACATAGAAAATCAAGCCACATTTGTTCATTGAACGTTTTTCTGCCAAAAGTAAGTTTTCTAGTAAAAAGTCAAGTAGGTAAACTACATCTCTTACTCCATTCAACTATTTATTCATTATAACAAAGGTTTCTTGCATTCTTTTTATGTAGTCTTAGTCTATTTTAAACAAGTAGGCAGTATAGGACTTGCTTGCCTCATGCTTATAAACTAGGCTTTTACATGTACATTGCAATTTTTCAGTGCACCCATGTAAAAATATTAGTGACTAAATAGTTAAGAGCAAATGGAAAGAACAGTGGGATGGAAAAATGTGTACTGCTAACTTTTTCTTAGCTGCAAGGTACAACTGTGGCATAAAGTTAAACGATAACCATTCAGACAAACAATCCTAGATTGCTTGTTATATGAGTCATCTCATACTGCAGTTGCTCAGCGATGCAGAAGATTTTGGAATGTTAACATGCAGTGCTGAGTCATGCATGTGATTCAAAACTGCATGGTGAGGAATACAGCATTGAGTGCATCATGCTATAATGCCCTGCAATTCAGGAAATGAATTTTGCAGCAGTCTTAGCAATTCAAGCTGCACATAGTCTGATTTTCATTGGGTGTATTGGGCCACACACTTCCCACACTGCACTACTAACATCACTGCACTAGTAACATCAATGCATTAGTAACATCACTGCAGTGTCAGGTTTCTGGGGGCAGTAACACAATGAGTGAGGAAAGACTGTACGAAGTCATGCCTTGCTGTGCACAGCAATTAATTAAACCCTTTCTTTGAATCATGCTTTGGGATTTGGAATTTCAGTTTCAGCTTGTTGGTATCCATCTCAAAGCACCGGTGTTTAATTTTGAATCTGGCCCAAGAGTTTTAGCTTGTTTGTGAGTCTAATCCCAGCAGACAAAGGAGATTCCAACCAAGAACAGTTACTTCCCACAGTTACTTCCCAAAGTTCAGAATCTTATAGGACTATGAACTTACTTATTGAATGCAAAGAGAATATTGTTTGCTTGTTTTCATGTGTAGTCCATGTGTATGGGTCAGCAAGTATGAAGAATTGTGAAGTCTTGTACATACATATGACCATATTTCAACTCAAGCTGTTTGACGCTAAGAGCCTTTTATTTAGCAGGTCAGTTAGCAAGCACTTCTTCTTTTTTTTGTCTCTTTTTTTTGTGGTGGACATTCAATAATTTGTAAGACTGTAGCATTTTATCTAGGTAGTTTGAGGTGGCTGTTTATTACACCTGAGGATATGGATACAAGTCTTAAGTTTATCTTTGTCCTGTGAAAGGCCCTGTGAAATACTTGCATTGTGGTTTTGCAAGTTGCATGCACTTTTGTATAAACATGCATGTTCACACAAACACACACACACACACACACACACACACACACACACACACACACACACACACACGCGCGCGCGCACATGCACGCAAGCGCACACACACACACACACACACACACACACACACACACACACACACCTATTTCTCTCTCAAACATAATATGATGTTCTGGTATTGTACATTATAAAGACACTTCAGAACTTTTAGGTGTTGAACTTAATTTGCAGAAAATGTAACACTATGAGGCACACCGTATATGTACTATAGTCATCATGCTAAACATTCATACAAAGCATTTTCTAATATACATTAAGTGGAGACAGGCTGGAGAGGAAATGTCTGCTAATGTGATGTGATACTTAAGATAACTGGCTGCAGTGTACTCATTCATCATGTTGATTCTGTGTACCATTTGTCTGGGAAGCTGGTTTAAACTGCAGTCTATTACGATAAAATGGTTTGTTATTTATAAAATGATGCAACTAGTAATGGTTTCATAGTGGTAGCTTGGGAGACCATTATCATATTTTAAGGCTGCCTGGTCTGCAACTGTGGGACACTGACATGTTGGCATGTTTATTAGACATTTGCTTTATACTGCCCAGTAGAAGAGTATCTTTAACCAGCCCAGTTTCTGAGAGTTTTCTAACATAAGTAATGAAATGCCTTATAGCAAGAGAAAGGCGATCCCCATGTATGGTCTTTAACTGTAAAACTGCATGCCCGAACCTGTTGTAGCTTACTGTGGAATACCCTGGACATTTGGATTTATAAATAAATGTGTTGACAGTTTGGAGACTTTTGTAATATCTGAGTAATGTGAGTAAGAAAATCCACTGTTGTCTTTTCATGTTGATTACATACACTTTATTCTGTGGCTTATTATTGGGGCCAAGGCTAAAATTTGTTTATATCATGGTCACCAAATCTGATTAGATGGTACAAGGGCTAGTGCCTTGGGAGATTGGCATAATGGTTAAGGAGTTTACCTTAAAGACACAAGGTACAGGGTTTGATTCTCACATGGGGTAATTGGTTAGGCTTAAAATGGTCCACAAGGGCAGTTAGCCTAGTACTAACCTATGAAATATATGAAAATAAGGCTATGGATTGGCTTGTTCTGGAGTGTGTCAAAACATAACCAGTTCTTAGTGCCTTAATCAACCTACTGTAAACAATTATCAAATTCTCACATTTTGTAGTAAAGCTTTATATCAGTTGGAAGTGTAATGCGTAGCTAACAATAGAATGAGCGTCTGCTAATCTATATGTTCTGATGTGCATCGCCTGCATGAATAACAAGAACAAATGTGAAGAAATGAAGAACCAGTGGCCTAAGATGCAATAACCTTTGTGATAAATCATATTCTGAATGACTGATACTGCTCTATGCTTACTTACAAGGATGGTGAACTACCACTCCTTGTAGTATCACATAAACAGCTACAAAGCTCTCACCAGGGACTAGGCAGTAGGTTAGATGGATGTAGTTCACAAGAAAAGAGTTCTGAGTGGAACAGTGGCCTTTTAAATACTGTAGTTATGTCTCTTGGATGGCAGGTTAGAATAAGAAGAGAAATCTTTCCAGGAAGTTGTCTTAATTAAAATGTCACTGACAATGTTTCATACCCAGCACTTTATCAGGTCCAACCTGTGATGCCAACAAAGCTTGTATTTAAATAACCACCACCAATTAGTAGTTAATGCCATTTGATTATTTTAATTAATGATTTAAAAAGATTGGTAACTTCCCATTCAGATTACTATATATTTAGTATTCCTCTTAATCTTATCTTTCTAGACCACTTTTAATAGAAGTGTTTTTGACATTGTCAAACCTTTGCAAAAACTTAGGTCACAGTGTAACTCCAATGTTACAAACATCCTCTGCATCCTTGAAGTATCTGAGTTTATCTAGAGGTATGCTTTTTCACTCAGGATAAAGGAAGAGTTATTCATTAGTCCCTCATTCATTCCAATTGTGGTCCAAAGAGTAACTGCTATTCATATTCCTTTAAGGTAATACATGATCCTATTGTCCCTTTTACTGTCTAACTTTACTAAATGCATTCCCTTAGCATTTCCTTTACCATGACATATAATGTATGTGTTGATATGAAATAAAATTAATAAATCAGTACAAAAGAGAGAGGCATGTTATACTGCCCGTTGTGTTAACAGTATTATAGAATTAAATGGAACAAAAATCTTCAGTCAGCTTAACTAGCCATCAGATCTACAACTAGATAGCTGAAACATCAATATATCTGCAACACAGCTGGGCTTAAGAAAATAAAAAAGGCTGAATTTTATTTGTGTTTGGCTGCAGAGTTGTTCAGAATGTAATACAGGAAGGGATAGTTGCAAAGCATAAAGAATTACATTATTAATCAAAACATGGTTATACACAGAAAACAAGTGAGTAACATGACCAAACATTAAATAAAGCACTGAAGTGATTAAAATAAAGTAAAATAACTTTGAATGGAAATACATATGAATTTAACAAAACAAATTTAAATTTTGACCGCTTAATCTTTTCAACAAGAAGCATGTCTCCAGAACCAAATTATGATAAAGTACTGTATAACTTACAAAAATTAGAAATGTAAAAAAAAATTTGACTATCTTATATTACAATGGAAGTTTTATTAAGGATTTCAATACAATAATAGCAGGATTAAGAAAATTAATGAATATGATATTCATTTTTTATGGACCGAATTACATTAAGCAGCTTTAGAAGAACTTCCCAAAAATCAGGGGTCAGAGACAGTGATATATCGCTTAGCAGTGAATGGATGATAATAAAAAAAATATTGCACACACAAGCAGATCTTTATCTGATATGGAAAAATATTGCATATTCAAACATATTTTTTTATCTGATATGGTGAAGAGGTACTCAAATACTGAAAAAGAAGTACTGAGAATTATGTGGTCTTGTTGGTAATTTTATATCTATTTCTATGGAAAGAGATTCAGTAAAATTATCAGATCATAAACCATTACTTTTAACTTTTACTAATGAAAAATGAGCATTGCTTTACTAGTTCAGAGTTTATCACTAAAAGGAAGATAATAATATAGCAAATTGTATGGTAACCCACAAAGTAGAAAAATATGCAAAGGTAGCATGATATCTAAGTGTGCAGTCCCAAACCATTAGGAATGCCACAGGGCTAAGGTCTTTGCCCTATTTTATTCTCAATTTACCTAAATTACTCACATCTTCAATCCCCTTACAATAATTAAAGTATATGCAGACAATGTCATATTACTTAGATGTGAATAAACTACTGATCACTTACAAAAACATTTCAATAAAGTCTTAGTAAAATGTCATTGGTATAGTAGCAATCATTTGGGACTGAGTGCAGCAAAGATAGCTTTCTTGATGGTTTGAGACTCTACAGAGGTTGGGAAAATGAAATCCGTTAGCCATTAGGAACCCAAACAAATCCCTAATAATACAAGTGCAACAGTGTATATATAATGGGACAATTGTCTTTCAGTAATAGGCTAGTTAAAAATAAAATCATCATCATACTTGCATAGGAGATAGGATGATAATATGTTTTCTCTTCAGCAATCTCCCTTCACCCATTTCAAAAGGAAAGACATTTTTACAGAAACTGTCCATGCCAACTGGCATTACCATCCCTCAGAATTTAGAAAAAGAACAGATTATCATGAATGTAAAAATATGCAGAATGTAATTTCAGCAAGTCCTAATGCTCAAAAAACATTTTCTTGAAAGCCACTTTCAACAAACCAAGGGGGAAAGACTCCATTAATCCCATGTGGGGAAAGTTCCACACTCCCTAAATTATATATATATATATATATATATATATATATATATATATATATATACATATACTAATACCTCACTTGCTCAACAGTAGGGAAGTGCAAAGTTTTCAACAAAACTGTTTTAGACCATTGGGAACCACAGAAACTATCTTCATACAGCTGTCACTTTACTATCTTAATATTATTAGCAATGGACAGAAAAAAAATAACTAAGTCGATAAAGTTCCACCATGTTTAATATAGGCTTATAAACAAAACTGAACATATTAAAATATTCACGTATATCTGTAAATGAATATATATATATATATATATATATATATGGATTCCATTCACTTGGTCGAATTTAATTTAGTCGAAAATGATTCCAGGCAGTTCACTTCACTGAATGCTCACTTGCCTGAAAGCTCACTTGGTCGAATTTCATTTGATCGAAATTGGAATATAGCCCCTGTCCCACTGCACTGCAACCCTGGAGTGAGAATATTAAATCAGGGGGGTGTGGGGGGCACAGCCCCCCACATAATTTTAATGTATTCACTCTTATATGAAGGTATATCCATTAGAAATGCATTGATATATATATCTTTAGTAAAAACTATTGACATAATGCCCCCCACACCCCCCAGTGTGGGGTGCTGTGCCCCCCACCCCCCTGATTTAATATTCTCACTCCAGGGTTGCACTGCACTGCAGTGGGGCAGGGGCTATATTCCATTTTCGACCAAATGAAATTCGACCAAGTGAGCTTTCAGTCAAGTAAGCTTTCAGTGAAGTGAACTGCCTGGAATCAATTTTGACTAAATGAAATTCGACCAATTGAATGGAATCCATATATATAAAAACTTGTGACAGTAAAATAAAAAAAATGTATATGTGTGTATATATATATATATATATATATATATATATATGTGTGTGTGTGTGTGTGTATATATTTATGTATGTATATCTGGCTTGTTGGCTGTTGGTGAAGCACCCACCAAGAGGAGAAAACGCTGAGAGAAGAAAGGAGCCACTTTTGAGACTTTAAGTATTTTTCCTCTGTTTATTTGCTAAGTTTTTCTGCATAGCTGCCTATTTTGAGCATTTTCTGGCTTGTTAAATTTGATTTCTGCATTAGTAACTGTATTTAGAGCACAACCTAGAGCTGTTTACTGAATTTCCTGTTTGCACTTATTTTTAAAATCGTTTTTTTCTCAAAACTTGCATTTTATCTGTCTTTGGCCTAGCACTCTTGTGTGGGGTCATTTACTGCACTGTTATAACTTGCTGATACTTGTTAACCTCTGCTATCTCTGAAAAAACAAAAAAACAAAAAAAATCTTTTTTCCCACTTTTCTGAGATTTAAAAAAGTTCAGTTACAGGCTTGCTGTTCTTGAACTGTTTGTAAGTTTCTGTGAGGCCATTTTTTGCTTGGGCTAAAGGAAAGTCTCTCTGCTGATCAGTGGCAGTGAAAAACATTGAGCAGCCTGCCTGCCCCTGTGGGAGTGGTTACTGACTTGAAACTGTAGTTTTATTGGCCATTCTGGGTCAATTCCAAAACTCCTTCATCTTCCTCTCTTAAAACCTGGTTGCCTCGTGGTTTTGGCGTCTTTTCAGGCTTGTTGGCTGTTGGTGAAGCACCCACCAAGAGGAGAAAACGCTGAGAGAAGAAAGGAGTCACTTTTGAGACTTTAAGTATTTTTCCTCTGTTTATTTGCTAAGTTTTTCTGCATAGCCGCCTATTTTGAGCATTTTCTGGCTTGTTAAATTTGATTTCTGCATTAGTAACTGTATTTAGAGCACAACCTAGAGCTGTTTACTGAATTTCCTGTTTGCACTTATTTTTAAAATCGTTTTTTTCTCAAAACTTAAATTTTATCTGTCTTTGGCCTAGCACTCTTGTGTGGGGTCATTTACTGCACTGTTATAACTTGCTGATACTTGTTAACCTCTGCTATCTCTGAAAAAACAAAAAAAAAACAAAAAAAAATCTTGCTTTTTTTTCCCACTTTTCTTAGATTTAAAAAAGTTCAGTTACAGGCTTGCTGTTCTTGAACTGTTTGTAAGTTTCTGTGAGGCCATTTTTTGCTTGGGCTAAAGGAAAATCTCTCTGTTGATCAGTGGCAGTGAAAAACATTGAGCAGCCTGCCTGCCCCTGTGGGAGTGGTTACTGACTTGAAACTGTAGTTTTATTAGCCATTTTGGGTCAATTCCTAACTCCTTCATCTTCCTCTTTTAAAACCCTCTTTTGCGCGTTTTTGCACGTTTTTGTGCATAGCGCAACAGCGGGCAGCGCCGCCTAATTGGGTTTAAACTATTCCTGGCTCCACAAAGTCTGCTCTTCACTTTTTCCCTTAGAACTGCTCTATCTCTCAATTTAAACACCATATTCTCATTCTAAGGCCCTTCACTGGTCCAATTAAGTAATCCTACAACTTAGCACTATTAAACCATAAGCACTACTTACTCTTATACTCTCTACGATTACCCTGTCCTTTATTGGTCCGTCTTAAATTTAGTTTCCTTATTACTCTAGCATGTCCAAAGGTCAGTCAATGGTTTCCTCTCCAGTCCAGCTGGTGAATCTGGGAATTTTGAGGCAATGTTACAACTGTCTCATGTACACGGACAACCCTCTCCTCCTCCAAACAGGTTCAAATATATGTGAGAGATGCAACTATTTAGCCAAACTGGAGGCTGAGCTATCTCATCTCAAAACTGGTGTAACCAGTCAGGAGGAGAAGATAACCTCACACAACACAATTCCAGTATCACATAGTCCCACCACATCAGCGAACCAAACAAATAAATACACAAAAACATACTTGGAGGCTCTAAATAAAAATCTACCTAAGCAACAGAGACCTCCAAAGCAGACATCCAAGCAAACGCTACCTCAAAACAAAACACACACAACACATAACCCACAAAGTCAGTATGCCAAGCAGCCACAGCCCTTAAGGCTGAATAACACACCTGATACTCTTGTTATAGGTGACTCTATTGTCAGACACACTGACGTCCTGCTCACCAGGCTGAATAAAGAGAAGGTCACAGTGAGCTGCCTGTCGGGTGCTAGGATCCGACACATAACGCAGGCACTCAGGTCACTCCAAAGCAAATACAAATATGACTCAGTCATTTTACATGCTGGTGTGAATGACCTGAGATGTACCTCCCTGGACTACATGAAAAGAGACATAGAGGAGCTCTCTGATCATGTAGCCCAGGCTGGTATGACCCTGACCTTGAGCAGCATCTTACCCTCACCTAGAATGATGCCACAGTACAAAGACAAAATGATCGATTTTAACAATTGGCTAAAATTTTGGTGTCATTCAAAGGGGATCCAGTGTCTGTCAGCCTGGGATGACATGCTCGACAAGCCACGTTGCTTCACTAGGGACGGCTTGCACCTGTCACCACTGGGCTTTTGGATATTGGCAAAGGCTCTTGCCACCCCAATAGTGCCTTTTTTAGGCAAGGCTCAAAAGTCATACCCACCCCATAGACAGCATAAGGAACAAGAAACTAAGGGTAATACAGCTAAACGCTAGAAGTCTTAACCTCAAGATGCATGCACTCAAAGCTCTCCTCAGTATGGAGAACATCGATATCTGTGCAGTGACAGAAACCTGGTTCAAGGCTCCAGAGAGCACCCCAGCACTACCAGGCTATACCTTATATCATGCTTTTCGCCCCAAAACCCAGACCGAACCACAAAAGGAGGGGAGTTTCCATATTTATCAAGGATATCCACACCTCCAGGTTAGTGGCATTGCAACGGTATCGGAGACCATCCATGTGCAACTAACAGTGGGCAAGACTGCTTTTCAGTTTATAGCATCCTACAGACCACCCTCTCAAAGTCAGGAATCCCATTCAGCTTTCCTGAAAACATTGGAGAACATGAAGATCTCTCCGAACACCATTATATTGGGTGATTTCAACTACCCAAACATTGACTGGAAGCACTACTCAAGCCCCAGCACCTTAGCCCAAAGATTCCTGGAAATTATAAACTCAAATGCTATGGAACAACTAGTCACCACTCCCACAAGAGGGGACAACATACTAGACCTGATCATTACCAACATGGGGACTCTATGCTCCACACCAGAAGTATATCCCTCATTGGTAAGATCAGACCATAAATTAATTTCACTGGATGTCCACATCCCGACCCCAACCCAGCCCAGAAAACCACAGTGAAAAACTTCTCAAAGGCGAACTTCTCACTTCTCAAAACCGAAGTGGAATCCTTCAAGGCCCCAGGGCCAGTGGAAACTACAGCCCAAACTGCAGAATCCTATATAAATGCATTCTACGGACATCTCCAGGAATGCATGGATCATGCTATCCCAAACAAAACCAAGACCCAATCATCCAAAGGCAGGCGTCCAGTCTGGTGGACCCCTGCCATAAATAAACTGTACAACAGAAGGAGGAAGCTACTACATGATAGAGCAAAATCCCTAATAGGGAAGGCATCTCTGATCAGTACTAGCAAAAAATTACGATCCCTCATAAAATCCTCCAAGGCCAGCTTTGAGAGAAAAATTGCACAGGACACCAAAGACAATCATAAGGCTTTTTTCAGTTATGTTAGAAACCTGGGATGCAACTCCCAGACTTGTTCTAAGTTGATTCTAAATGACAAAAAATACACTGAACCCACAGACATCGCCAATATCCTGGCAGACAGGTTCAGTGCAAACTTCTCCACCCCCCCTCCCCAAAAGAGCAAGTATCTATCCCAGCAGAGGGCTGCCTCCCAAACATCTCAGATGCTCAGGTGAAGGCTGCCCTCTCAAAAGCAAAAAACACTGCTTCCATGGGACCAGATGGCATCCCAGGTTGCGTCCTACATGAACTACAAGAGGAACTAATCCCTCAAATAAAACAGCTATACAATCTCAGCCTCACTACAGGATATGTGCCCACAGAATGGCGTACAGCAACAGTGGTCCCAGTCCACAAAGGTGGAGCCTCTATGGACCCTGGAAACTATCGCCCCATAAGCCTGACTAGCTTAGTCTGCAAGGCTATGGAGAGGATCATCATGGAGCTCATAAACAAAGACATTGGGGACCTACAGACACTAGATCCTACCCAGTTCGGCTTTGTCAAGGGCAGATCCTGCCTTTTGAACCTGGTTGACTTCTTTGAAACAGTCACCAAAGCCATAGATGAAGGGAAGGTAGTCCACACAGCCTATCTGGACCTTGCAAAGGCATTTGACACAATACCCCACTCGGGCATCATAGATAAGCTATCCAGCTTAAATATAAACCCCTATGTCACAAGATGGGTCACAAACTGGCTCAAAGACAGAACCCACAGAGTGAGAG